>NW_010221446.1:0-1195 GCF_000695765.1 Mesitornis unicolor | reverse complement strand
TGCCACTTGTGCCAAGCAATGTGGATTTCTAGCTGTGAATAGTTGCCAGATTGTGCTAGGACAGGGATATTCCAGCTGCACTTTGTTGAGTGGTAAGCATTATCACAACAAATCCTAGCTCCCTGTAAATGAAACAATATTTACTTCATGTGAAAAATGATAGTATTTTATTTCTTGACTCAAATTCAAACTGCTCTACCTTTTCATCAGGTTACAGTGTATTTACCAGCAAGCAGTCAGTCATCTACATTATATACTCGGAGGCTCTTCTGAGCATCGTCAGTCTCTTGTGATTCTTTGTTGGCTTATTTTGTAGGTTCTGAACAGCTCTTCGTTGTTTCATGTTTTGTGGGTTGCAAGATGAAGTGCAGCTCTTCTGGATGAGCCAGAAGATGTGCTCCATCCTGAAGATGAACTCACTACAATTAAGCTGTGGTGACCTACTATTAACAAGTAAGTTGGGGTTTTTTTGCCATTAAAACATTCTTTACCACCAGTTCTAAGTAGACTGAACAGTTTACAGATTTTGTTGGATGGTATAACGGTTTGTGTAGAGTCTTCAGGTGCCAGTGACAACCTATACACCGTAGCAGTTTAGATGAAGCAGTTGTCATGGCAACTCAATTAACTAAATAAACATATCTGTATGCAGCAGCAGCTCATATCCTCCACATCATCTTTACCTCAGCACAAAGCATTTTGAATATGTGTGCAGATGAATCTGTCCCCCAGCCCTATGCCTCTCCTCCTCCCCTCCCAGCCAGGCAATGATGAAAATGAGGTACTGCACAGTACTGCTCACTTTTCCTGAGCCCTGCACCTGGAATCGTTACAGGACTGTGGCTGTTTCTGACTGTGCAGAAATCCAGGTCAAGTCATTGTCATCTTCTTCATCCTCCCACTCCTCCCCATTCTCCCCTTGAAGTTGTCTGATTAGGTCACCTTTCCAGAATTGGCTTCTAATTCTACTATAATTAAAGGAAAAAAGGTCAGTTTGTGGATAAATGTGCAGTAAACTACCTGCTTGCCAATAAAATCTGCTTTTACATAAAGAACTAACACAATCAAATATGACTGCCAAGCCTGAGGTTGTCTTTAAATCAGCAGGTTTTGGTAATGCATTCTCTTTTAGCAATATGTAGCACAGCAACTTAAGTTACCTCCACTCACCAAAGATGTATGGGCTCTGGAATAA
>NW_010221445.1:0-1191 GCF_000695765.1 Mesitornis unicolor | reverse complement strand
CCCCGTTTGCAGGGCCCGGTGCTTCCCGGCCGGCGCCGCTCGTTGTATTCCCACCCGCTCCGCGCTGTCAGGTTACCCTGAGGCGGCGTCTTCTCTTGCCTGCGACGCTTTGGGTGGCACGGTCAGTTCTGCGCGTTTGGAAATGAGGAAGACTGCAGCGGTAGGAGGCCGCTTGCCTGCTCCTGCTGCCAGGATCGCTCCGCTGGCACCAGTAGCCCGGAAGCTCCCCACCTTCTCCAGTTACCGCATGGAGGAGGAGGAGGAGGAGGAGAGGCTGTTACGCCCCTCAGGCAAAGCTGGGGGGTGAAGCGTGTGTCTCATTTTTCGGTGATAGGGGCAAGCTGAAGACCTAGCGGAAGCAGAGCACTTTCCTGAGTCTTTGAAAAAAGACAGGACTTCGCTGCAAAGCTTCAGCTCGGAGGGGATAAAACCGAGAAGCAGCAGTGGGAAGACTGGGAAGACAGGGATTGTTTGAATCAAATCTCCCACCTTCCAAGGGTTTCCCCAGCAAAGCTAATCCTGTGGTGCATTCTAGGAAATGTCTTTTACTGTGAATTTAGAACCAAAAGTTCTTGGATTCTTGCTTCTAGAAAGGAACTGCTTTAGTACTCTCTGCTAATCTTAAGGTGGAGATGATGCCATGCTAACAGGAGCTACATTTGCTGTATAAATATTAGTCCATTTATATTCGTTCAAGAAAGGCATTGCTTAAGCACTTAAGTGCTAATCTTAAGGTGACAATGGTGCTGTACTAACATGAGTTGCATTTACTGTAAAAATATTAGCCCATTTACAACCTGTCAGTGAATTGTTTGTTCTCTGACAGTTTAAAGAGGAAATGTGTGGATGAATGTTTACTCCTGCTGTATCAGAAAGACATCCTTCCAAAGATACTAAGGTGTTGGTTTTAAAGCATATTTTGAAATTCAGATTAAAAGCTTAAAATCCTTATACAAGGTATATGACCTCTCTGAAATCAGGAAAAATAATCAGAAATGCTCTCAAGCAATTTGAAAGCCAGACAGAATTGATACAACATAACTAAGAAATACAACAATTGCAGTTATTTATTTAGGCTTGACCTGAATAATGGGGTTGTACAGCATGCTGCCCTGCAAGGAGCTATTCAACAGATGGTCCCTGGCTGTATGCAGACATTCTAGGTGCTGAGGGAGCTGGCTGAGGTCATTG
>NW_010221444.1:0-1190 GCF_000695765.1 Mesitornis unicolor | reverse complement strand
TCCTCGAATGACCCTGAATACCTGTGTAAGTGGATGGGGCTGCCCTATGCTGAGTGCAGCTGGGAAGACGAAGCTCTGATCAGCAAGAAATTTCAGCACTGCATTGACAGCTTCAACAACCGTAACAACTCCAAAACGATTCCTACCCGGGACTGCAAGGTTTGCTTGCTTCTCTTCTCTCCTCTTGCTGGGTTTCTCCAGGCTGGGAATGTGAAGTTTTGTCAGGATATAATGTCAGCATTTTGCATCCTCCCTGCAGTGTTTGAAAGTTGTTTGCTGTTCTTGTGTTGTACTTTAGGCAGATATGTGAACCCCTTTTGGTGTCATTTACTTTGTGCACAGTGAGGAATTTGTGTCCCCCTGGGGAGTAGGAGGCTTAATTAATCCGTGCAAAGTGCTTCCTCCTCAGAAATGCAAAGTTTTAATATCAGTTGGGTGAAAAAACCAGCACACCTGGGAAAAGAGAGAGCCTGCAAGATGCTGATGTAGTGGAAGAGAGGGACAGAGATAATGGGAGGAAAACCAAGAGGACAAAAAAGAAAGTGGAACTTGTTCCATCTAGTGGCAATAACATACAGGTTACTGCGCTCTTGTGGGGACTCACAGCCCTGGTCATCAGAACTGGAGGACACAGGGGAAACATAACACTGCAGAGTGGTTTTCTGAACTGCAGACATAAGCACTGGCTAGGAAAATGTGGACAGACTTTAACCAGTGCACAGATGTACATTCAGTGCTGAATTTTCAACCTTCCTTTATCTTTTTCTCCAATGGACTTACAGCATCTTCTTTTCCAGGTGTTGAAGCAGAGGCCGAGGTTTGTTGCCTTGAAGAAGCAGCCTCCTTACATTGGCGGTGAGAACCTGGAGCTGCGCGATTACCAGCTGGAGGGCCTCAACTGGCTCGCTCACTCGTGGTGCAAGTACGTACAGATGCTAGGGGACGTTTGCTTTGGCTCCTCATTTTTGTCCCTCCTGTTTCCAAGTGAGGTCTTAACTCATCCAGCTTCTGCAGCTTGAAGGATGTCAAACGTTATCATGCCCAGCTGCATTGCAGACATTGCAAGCAGTAACTACCTAGAGCATGAACTTAAGAAGCCTTGTGTGAAAACAAAAGGCATTTTCCCTGTCTGGGCCTGTTCACGTGCTGTGTGAGCCCGGTGCATATCAGCCCTAATTTTCCACTGTCCT
>NW_010221443.1:0-1197 GCF_000695765.1 Mesitornis unicolor | reverse complement strand
CATCCCCATCCCCATCCCCAGCCATGGCCACGCCGCTCCCGCAATGCACTGCCCTTTCCCAAAGCAGGGAGATCCGCTCCTGAATATCAAGCGCTCGAGCCTCATGGGAGGGTTAGAGCACCCTTGATAATACTTTAAGCTTTAAGCCATAACCACTCTTGGTCAGCGCAGGTGCTCGGCCGCGTACGGACAGAATTGGGGTTCAATGCATGCGCTCACCCAGTTGCCATCCCCTTCCCTCCCCCCCAAAAAAAAGCTTTCAATGCAATTCTCTTTTGGGTTAGAAAGGCACAAAATGGCTGTACCTTAGTATTTTTTCTCTCTGTCCCTTCAGGGTGCTGCTCTGCTTTCTCGACTTTGCCTTACCCCAGGTGTAAAACCTATCTGTGTCATTGTCCTTGCTGCTCTGTCACACTCCTGCCCTGTAACCTTGGAGCCGTGTGGGGATAGGGGGGTTTGGTTGTTACCCCAAATCCCCCCAAAAAAACACTGCAAAAAAAAAAAATCAGTAAATTAAGGGGTGAGCGAACAAAAAAATTCCTCTCCTTTAATGACCGGGGCTGGTGAAAGGATCACCCACATTTTTGTACTCCTACTGCTGTTCTGTTGTGCTGTGCAACATTTTGCTACATAGACTATTTTATAGAAGAAAGCTAGAAAAAATATTTATTATTAATATTAAAGCAATAGTGCATTGAAGAAATGAAAAGACATTAGAAATTGTGTAAATGCTTAGATTCACTTTTGGTGGATTTTTTGTACTTTATTTATAACTAATAAAACAAACTGCATTGCTAACTATAAACCTGTGCCGCGCAGAAGTCACCCGACAGGGCTATTGCTTGGTCTTTATTTATGTCTCGTTGCTTGTTTCTTTGGGTCGGAGTCGATTCTCCTTTCTCTGCATACAGCTTTGGTCTTTAATGAACAACACTGATGCTGTCAGGGTATAAAACATTGCCCAGATGATTTGCGGAGGCTGTTGGTGCTGGAGCTCCACGGCAGAGACAATGTGAGGGTCTCCATGCTGGGCACGCTGCTATGAGTGGTGCCCTATGGCACCTCTCATTGGTATTAAAAACACTTTCTTGAGCCAGGCTTGAAATTGCCTTTTAGAGAGAGATTTCTCTGCTAAACACATCCCACTGGGTCTGTAGGATGTCTCCAGGGAGTCTGTCAGAGGCACAGACAGGTCCT
>NW_010221442.1:0-1195 GCF_000695765.1 Mesitornis unicolor | reverse complement strand
GTTAGATATGAGTTAACCACAAAGCTAAGTATTTTTGAGTGCATCTACTGATTCAGTATCTCTGATTTATCTACATGCAGGCAGATGCTACTTTGTAACCTGGAACAGACAGTATGAAACACTTCACACACTATCGTCTCATCTCTAGTACTTGACTGGCCCCACAATCTAAGTGTTAGATCAGAATGATGAAAGCCTGAACTGCTCATAACACTGTTTCCTCTCTTGAAGATGGTCACATTTGTGCATACAGCAACCCAAGCAATGGGTTTCAGGACATAAAAGATCTGTGTTTTCCAAGAGACTAAGTCTTTTTTGACTGCTAGGCCTAAATAAATTCCAATGTTCTGCTGTCTGTTTCTGCTTTAGAGGGAAAAAGTGTTATACTGGGATCGCTAGGGCAGATACAACAGCAGAAGTTTGTTCTGCTACCCCATGTACAACTGGTGAAATCGGCATGGGACTGTATGCAAAGTGTTCCAGAGTGACTGATGCTACTGATGAAACCATTCATCTGTCTTAGATCTTTAAGTCCCTGAGCGATATAATATGGGAGCTAAAGGCATTTCTAATTTTTTTGTTGTAAGACAGAAAAACAAGGCTGGCTGAGTAACATGCTTTCCCACTTGTTCTGTTACAGTAAAGCAGCTTGGCTACAACCCAATGAAGAGTAAATGACCATTCTGTGAAGTCTAATAAGTGTTTTTGGATCAGCATATACACTGGATTGCCTACATTCAGTTTGCCTAATTTAAATATCCATGTTTAGAGCCTTCACCCACTCAAGAGATGAAATAACTTATCATTTTGCACAGTATCTTGTGTCACATGGGATAGAAATTGCTCCCTGAAGGTGTCCATATTTTTTGCCAACAACAGAGCTTTAAAGTGCAGGTGAGGCTTAGTTTGTCTGAAACAAAGGTCTCAACTTATTATCTGGAATTAGGTGGTTGATTAGGGTAGGGCTGATAAATCTGTCTACTAGTGATTTGTCTAATGCTTCTTATTGTAGGGCTGTTTTCAGCTGCCCATTAGTTTGTCTGGTATTAACTGGTTGGATGAACAGTTTATATACTTAGCATCTCTGTCAAGGTGAGTACCTTTCTGGGAAAAGGTAGTAATAGCGATCACAGTGAAGTGATGTTAACGGTGTTAAGGTTATTTTGGGCATGTGAAAATTGTAATGTTTGTTTTG
>NW_010221441.1:0-1196 GCF_000695765.1 Mesitornis unicolor | reverse complement strand
TGCCCATGGATCCAGCCTGGCCAGGGCCCTCAGCCCAGCAGCACTCAGCGCTGGGGTCTTTCAGCCAGCACAAAGCCCATCACAGCAATTCCTCTCATCACCCAGAAGCGATGCCGGGTGTTTTCACCCTTTCAAAAGCCGAAAGTGCTGGGGGCTGACGCGCTGCAGGCAGTGGGGGGGGCTCCTCTTTCCTTTGTCCTGGGGCTCTGCCAGCACAAAGGGCTTCGCTTGCAGCTCTGCGCACGCCACCGCCTCAGTTTTCACATCACAGCAGCACGGGCGCTGTGCTGTGAGGCTGAATTTACACTGGCTGGTATCACTAAAACAGCAAAATCCAACTTATTTTTCCCAGTCTGGATGGTTGCACCAGCACCGTGCACTCCCAGTACAGAGCTGGGCTGAACACTGAGTTCAACCGAAGCATCTGGTGCAATACAGAGAGGTGAGGAGCAAGAAACCTTTTACCCTGGCTAAAACTACACCAAAAACCTCCTGAAAAGGTTTTTTCCTTCCCGTTTTTTAGTATAATTTAGGTTAGAAAAGCCCTTTAAGAGCAAATCCAAGCATTGTTGAGTGCCCAGGGTTTTCTTCCAAGCTGCAGCCCTGAAGCTGGGGCTGATTTGGGGACACAGTGGGTACCTCATTTTTGGCTGGTAAGGACACACGGCATAAAGAAAAACCCATTGACAGAGCCTTTTTTTGCCTCACTCTACCTCTAATTAACAAAGAAAACCACTTTAGTTAGTTAAAATCCTCAAAGGGTAATTAGCAGCCTGTCTAAGCTGGCTCTTGCTGCCTGTCCCTGCGTCACAGCGGGTGACAGCCACCCGTGGGGGCACACACATGGATGGGGACAGATGTCCCCGCAGCCTTTACAGCTGAGCAATGTGTTTCATTGAGGAATTAGAAAATGAGAGGGTTGAGCTCAGAAAAATCCCATTTTCGCAGGATTTCTGCAGTAGCTGCGATTCCCAGCAGCGTCAGGGCGAGATGTGGCCACAAACCTGAGTCTCCACTGGTCCCTGGTCCCCTAAATGGGCTCATCCATTGAGCCCTGCAGCGTTTTGGGGAGCTGGGAGGCTCAGAAACCCCAAGGATTTTGGGGAAGTGGAGCAGATCCATGTGGAAAACCGTCCTGGACACCTCCTCCATGTGTGATGGTGCTGATCCCAGAATGTGAGGAGTTGGAAGGGACC
>NW_010221440.1:0-1194 GCF_000695765.1 Mesitornis unicolor | reverse complement strand
TCCCTTCTAACCCCTACCATTCTGTGATTCTCTGAGATTTGATTTCAAGAATTCTGGTAACCAGCTTTCAACAGGACATTCGTGTGTCTGTAGTTGCAGACTTCTAAGTAGTGTTTGCAATTGTTACTGAAAAGGTAAAAGACTACAGCGGGAGAAAAAATGAAACCTCTTGTCTTGTTAAAATTCCTTCAAAACAAAAGAATCCCAAAAGTTTACACTTACCATGATTTGATAATGAAACTTCCTTTATAGAACTGAATAAAACTTTGTGAATAAAAGTACTATTTGTTGTAAGCAGCTGTGGACTCTTACACGTCTGTCAAGCTTTAAATATCCTTTTCCCTGTGCTACCTTAAAAGATCTCAGTGAGAACAATAAGCCTTTAAAAGAAATGCTAGTTGAATTGAAGTAAGCTTGACTCTGGAAAGCTTTCTCTATAAGCAGGAAGACAGCAAATAGGATGTATCTCAACTTTTCAAAGGTGATTATTTCAGTCAAATTTTAGATGTTTAAATACTACCTGATTCCCCACCACACACACACACACACACACAAAAGAAAATCAGCACTGGTTTTTTAGATGGCTTTTCTGTAATCCTGTTTACAGGGAGAAGTCTTCCTGAGACTAGCTGGAGATCAAAAAGCTGGAACCCACAAAATTCCTGAAAAAGAGACAAGAATTTAAAATTGGGTTCATGTTTGTATGTTGCTAGTGATGACATTTGCACCGTGACCAGACAGAAAAAGACTGCATTGCAGAAGGTTTCAGGCTTTGAACGCCTCTGGCTCTTGAAGTGTCTTCTGGAGGAGTGGTGCAAGTGATTGACTCTTAGTCAAATTACTGTCCCCTAGGAGCCTCTGAGGTCCTGCAAGCTGGATAACATATGGCAGCATTTGAGTTTTGGCTTGGGGTTTTTGTGTCACTCAATTCATTTTTCATTTACATTCTTGTAATTTATGCATGTTATTTGGCAGCTCTGTTTTGTCCATTTGCTCTCTTTCGCTGCTTCTCAAATTTTGTGATAATTCACAAATCTGAATGTGGTAAAATTTGCACTGAAGAAAACCTTCCAAGTGAACAGACGGATGTGAAGCAGCTTGGTCCAACAAAGGTGTGTTTGTTTGTTTTAACTCAAGTGCATCAGAAAGCTGCTGCAAACTCTGCATATGTTCATCTGTGTTAGCTGAAAAGTA
>NW_010221439.1:0-1196 GCF_000695765.1 Mesitornis unicolor | reverse complement strand
AAAACTTTATATATACTTTTGTATAATATAGAATATACCTCCACCACTATGTGCCCAGGGCAGATGTAGATGAGTTCATTTACATATGCATAGGAATTACAACATGCATCTACTTGTAAAGTGAAAAGAAATCTTCTTTGAAAAAAATAAAGCATGGAATTCAATGAATTTGAGATTGTACTTTTCACTGGTAAGTGTTGTAGTTAATGGCGCTAATCCTTTCCAATTTACATTTTACTTGCAGTAGGAAAGGATGACTTGCTGTTCTCAGCCAGATCAGCTGTACGTGTAGTTCACAGGTAGTCCATGCTAGAGAAACTCATGCATGCCAGATAGTCTGAATGAAAAGGTTTTAAGTTATTACTAACTCCTGACAGTGTCAGGCTACATAGAGATTATGGTTTTTACTCCTGTCAGCCCAGAATTTTAAATTAAAAACCAGGAAATGGAAAAACCTAATGATTTTATTAGAAAAACATAGTAACAAAGGCATTGCCATTTAACTCTGGTTTGTGCATCATATATGAACAACAGAATATATTCACTCACAAAAAAAATTAATTAGGTAAAATTTCATGTTGTATTCTCTAACACTTTTTGCTCATTCTGTAATGCATATTAATTATAGATTTAGTAAAAGAGAGGATATACAGAAGTAAGTGTACAGAACCTACTACTAAGCAGAGGTAATAAGTGGAAGAGCACTAGTGAAATTCTGGCATTCTTGAAAGTCTGATCCCAAAGGTTTTGATTTCTGTCTTGAAAGTCAAAATGGAGAATTATGCTATCAAAATGCAAGATGAAATTCTGTTGAAAGACAAGAATTGGGTTCATTTCTCTGTCTGCTCTAAGTAACCTATTTTCTTAACACTTGCAATGTTCTAACCATGTCTACCACTAAGATATGCAGGACAGAAGTTGTATTACTTCGCCATTTCTTTAGAGGTTAAAATAAACTGATAATCAGTATACAAGCATTTCTAAAGCAGGACTGTCAGATATATTCCTAGTTCAGGAAAGGAAAAGAAAGAAAATAAAACAAACCTACAGAACTCTCTATTATGGATCTTTATGATTACACTGTGCAGTTTTTTCAGATTTCTCTATAAAGACCTCAGAGGAAGTCTACAAAAAGAGTACAATTCCATTTCAATTATTTTTCTGCAAGGAGGATTTCACCTATATACTTTTATATA
>NW_010221438.1:0-1184 GCF_000695765.1 Mesitornis unicolor | reverse complement strand
CCTGCTTCAACAAAGATGATGATGATGATGATAATAATAACAACAACAATAATAACAACAACAATAATCATAATTCTTAAGACTCAGAGCTCCCAAGAGACTTTAACAAGTACTGTACACCTTAAGTAACCTATGCTTCCTCTGGTAAAGAAAGTTTAAATAAAGTCTTTACATTGTTCCAGTCCACAAACACCCTCTTCCTCATGTAATACATAATCCATTAAAAAGATAACCACAAACACAAAATGAAATCCAATCTCTCCGGAATGTTACAAGAGAGGTAATGGCTGAGGAAAATGCTGCACTGAAATCTCAGCATTCATTACAGTTTTGGTGTTGGATCTAGCGCAAAAATTCAATAACCTTTGATTTCAGGTCTGCTTATAGGACTGGAAGTTATTTTTTGAATGATTTTTCATCCAAAATATTAGCAATTTCTTACTAAAAGAATCTTAATTTCAGGTGGCAGTACTATTTTCTGATGATAATTCACAGGAGATATTCTCACAGCTTTACCATTCTCAGTCCAAGTACTTTCTAGGTCACGCTTTGCTGCATACTGCTACTTCATACGAGAAAACCTGAGCCATGGACTCCACCCCAAACATATGTTTCTCACGGCAAGGAAAACACTTGAAGTTATTTCCAAATAGAGTAAGGAAGCAATATTCACAGAAAAACACTCCTGCTACTTTATACTCCTGTATTTTCATACCACCCTTCTTCAAAAACTACAGTTTCTTCTCTCAGCTGAAGTAGCCAGACAACAAGAATGCAAATAAACAAGAAGAGATGAGAAGCAGAAGAGAAACGAAGGAAAAGACAGCAGGGTTAGAGGAATTTAAGCCAAAAGTAACTTCACAGAGGAAATTTCCTAGGGAGCCTTCTCTCTGCTATTACCTACACACTTGAAATAGCTCCGTGCTTTGGCAAAAAAATTCCCTGCAGATCAACATGAGATCAGACAGACAGCAAAGAGCACTCACACTGAACTCAAGGTACAGGAAATAAAACAATTATAAAGAGATCTAAGGGACAAAATAAAAATGATAAAAATGGTCTCATTCAACGAAGTGACTAAAGAAAGTCAAATTCCTCTAAAGTAAGGGAACTGTATGCAGCGCAGCTTGTAGGAACCTTGTCTAGGTGATCCTGCTCCTGCTCTGGCAGGGGTTGGACTGGAT
>NW_010221437.1:0-1190 GCF_000695765.1 Mesitornis unicolor | reverse complement strand
TATTTATATTCAGTATTTGCATAAGATTATTGGATAAGTAATCTGTAGCTTGGCTTAGTGCATTTTAAACAGCAAATCGGAGTGCTCCTAACACCCGGGATAAAAGCTTCACACCAATTACCACAGCTCTGCTTATGAATGCTAGATGCATTTACTCAGAGTAAAATCTTTAGGTTCTGCTTAAAATGGTTCTTACAAGAAGGTGGCTAATTCTCAAGCGTGTCAGCCTTAAGTGTCTTCATGCATTCTGTTCAGATAAGTCCAAAACACAATATCCAACTACAAGTGCTGCAAGTATGAGCTTTTATTACAGTCCTGCCTACAGCAGTCTGCCTTGAGAGTTTCTTCTATCTGCAATCCAGTAAAGCTTTGAGAAAGCTTTTGTGGAGATACTAAAACTAAAGTCCTGGAGCTTAGTTCCTAGCCAGTCTTTCAGTATCAAGTAGTGCAAATAGCACTCCATTAGACTGCACTTGTAAAGACCAGTAACATTCACCCCATCTCCAACAAGCTGACAGCTTCACCTAACTCAGCACTTCGCCGAATTATTTTTACAAAGTCTGCTAAGTAGTTTCCACATCTCAATTTGTCCCATTTACACAGGTATTGTGTTGAACATTGACTTTCAACAGGTAAGTCACCCTTTAACTAGCACACAAACACATCTTGTTTCAGCACAGCACATCTCTAAAGTAATCTTGAAGTTGAGGTGTGTACATTTCTAACACATATAAGCAATCTTGTACTACGTAATTAGAGTGCAAGGTTAATGAGATATTACATGTACTGTTACAAGCATCAACAGAACCCACACTCACCTATTTTTAAATCTATCTAGTGCAGCAATACCAAAATAGTACATTTTGGATGCAAAAGGCTTTCGTAAGGCTTCAAGAACATAGCGCAGGGCAAGGCCCAATGCCATATAAGTAACCAGTCCTTTCTCTATTATCCCACCAAAGAGGCAGGCCGTTATGTGCAGCTCTTTATCTGGGTACTGGGGAAAAAACCGGTATTCTTCAAACAAGTTCCTCAGCATACAGTTGAACACTTCTCGTTCTCGTTTAATGTTGGAGTCCTTAAACCTCTGTAGCATTTCCAAGACCTGCCAAGAAATTGGGAACGGTTACTGACAGATTTGCTTTATTTTCAGCCCTTCTGCATCTACAGGTTTCAAGAGCGCTTGCACC
>NW_010221436.1:0-1183 GCF_000695765.1 Mesitornis unicolor | reverse complement strand
AACAAAACCACACACACACAAACAAACAGAAAAACCACCTATAAGGACAGGTGCACAGAAAAGACTGAAAAACAAACCTAAACCAGGACATTATGTCAGGTGGGTTTTCTGTTTGCTAGCTTTGAGGCTTTCTTAGATGCCTAAATTTCTCCTTCCTAGTGCAGTTTCGATAGTAAGGCTTGGTCCCCTGATGTTCTCTCTGATCTTCTTTACAACCTACAGAGACTTTTACTTTACTATCAACAGAGGAGCTGTGGATAACTGGCTCTTATTATACACAGTTTGTCTTTTCAGGATTAGCTTTTAATTTTAATATAGTATTAAATTCTAAAGTTTTCTCCCCTGAATGAAGGTGAGAAAAAATACTGCTAAATTTCCAGAGAACTTGCCCATTTCTTATCATTTCTGCCAGGTTCGCTTAAGAAGCAGCTGGAAATGTCAGCATGCCTGTTTTCCCTCCACCAAAGCAGAAGGCTGGTTTCTGAGTTTCAGAGTTACTGGTGTGAATTTATCCTCCTTATTACTAAATCCAGCTGAACATCCTTTCATGATATTTATTTCTGTAATCACCAGTTAGGGAACAACCGAGATTAATTGGAATGGCACTGTCTGTAGCCTCAAATCACTCAATACTCAATGCATTTAGGAATGCCTTAAGACCCGATCTTCTCTTTTGGAGTCATTCACAAAAGAGAAGAGTTCTCAGAGGTGCAGTAGTTGCTAGAGGACAGGCATCTAAGTGGGTATTTCACTTAAAACTGCTGCCTTAAGCTTCTTCAACTAGGTGCAGTATGTCAGTGACAGTGTTTGAAGCCATACCATATCACTGTGGAACTGAAAATACAGGATTCCTGACATGTGCATCTAAAAAAGAGGATTGAATTGGAAAGTAAGGCTTTAAGTCAGGAACTAACAAAAGGGGAAAACTGCGCCTATCCCTCTGCATACAGTAACGGGTGATGAATCTCGATTGGTTTCCAAATGCAGAATTACTCGATGGAGTCTGTGCTGTCATTTCTTCGGGAGTCATGTGTCATTCGATAGGCAAGTTGGAGCATGAGGAAAAATTTCAGACGTGACAGTTTTAGTCTATGTTGAAGTACTTTGCTAGTTGCTGCTTAGCACTCTGCCTGTTCACCAGATTATTTAAAGACAGAAGAGTTTCTCTGACTCCAAGCCTTTT
>NW_010221435.1:0-1188 GCF_000695765.1 Mesitornis unicolor | reverse complement strand
AAAGGAAAAAGGAAAAAGGAAAAAGGAAAAGCTTGATTTCATTTCTTATAACACTTCAGCTTCCTCATTTAATCTTCAATCTGATGAATGCTACCACATGTATTTCCCTCTAACCAAGGACTTCTGATACTCCTTGCTAACACACATGAAAGATGTTAGCAACAGGTGAAAAATGGTCATAATCTCATTCACTAATAAAACAGTTTCAAATTCCCTAACATCTCTTTGTAATCTAGCTCTGAGCTGAACTGGTCCATTTTGCACCTTTGTAGTTGTAGGCAGGAGAACAGATAGTAAGATAAACAAGAGAGATTACTTTGTCCAAGAATCGAATGCAAATTTAATTCCTCCACAGCTCTCATTCTGTACTCCTGAATATTATAGGCCAAACACAAGAGCATCAGTCATTAATAAATAACACTGCTCCCCAAAACGCCTTTGTCTATCTGTGCAAATGAAAGTTACTCAATGCAACCTACAGAGCAATACAACTCTCCCTAAAGTAGATTCCTGATGGAATTTATTGTTCCCTACAATCCATCAAGTAAGCAAAGGGACCCAAAATATTTAAATTGCAACTGTAATAAAAAAAAATAAAAATAAATGCATAAGGATAAAGAAAATTATACAATTTCTATCAGAAATTATTAAAAAAGTAATAAATTTGGTTTTATCTCCTAAGCCATTTTCTTTTTGCTGCTGCTGCTGCAAACTAAAATGAACAAATTCTTAAGAACTAGAAGAAGCAATGCATTCAAATGAAAGGGCTGAGTATGGGAAAAATATGTATAATAAAAACAATGAAAACAGATACCAAACAACTGCAAGTTACCATTTTCTACTCAGTATATTAGTTCCATTGTGAACCTGCTGTACTTTTTTCTCAAAGATAAATAACAAAGCTAGAAACTTTTATCTGACCTTTCTTGGTCTTTGACTTCTTTTCCTGTGGTGACAGACTTGGACTTAGGCCAGTCCCACTTAAAACGTTGAAGTTGCCTTCTTTGACAGTGTGTGAATATCAGATTAATTTTCAGTGTTTTAAGTGAATACTTTTTAATCTAGCATTAGATGTCATAAAGCAGCAAATATTGTTCAGTGTTTATTTTGCAGCAAGTAAGACTTTGTTTTTTCAGTGCCATATTTACTTTCACCACCTTTTGTTAAGGCTCTAAGTTGAAAAAAAAA
>NW_010221434.1:0-1184 GCF_000695765.1 Mesitornis unicolor | reverse complement strand
ATTTTAGGATGTTTATGCTCGTCGCTGGCGTTTGCTCAGCTTTTCTAGAGTAACGTGGTATTTAAGTACGTATATTAAATATTAAACGCTACTTTGAGAGTAGAGGCTTTGACTTTTAGGTGTGGGAAATGTGTGTGGTTCTGCGGGTGTTGAAATTGGAGGCAAAGGAACAGAAATACTACCTGATGTTAGTATTTTCCCATGTAAGCATGTTGCTGCTGCTGAATTTAATACATTGGAAAACTCAGCTTGTGTAGACTGTGGTATTAAGTATTTATATATCTGTATTTTCAGGACTAGAATTGTGTCCCTGAATGTACTGATTTGTACCTCCCAGGTCTTATCTAAGTATTGCAGTGTGTGTAAATGTATATCCCACGAAACACTGTTTATCTATACTGTGTTCCCAGGAGTTACAACAGAATAGCTTGACTTTGCCTGCAAAGCAAACTAGAACTGGCTGGGGAATCTGCATTTTCATATACAGAATATTTTAATATCCATTTTCTCTCTCTATGAAGAATTTTGTAGTGTTCACCATCGCTATTACAAAAATACAGCAGAAGAGGAAGGGAAACATTTCTATGTTGAGAATATCTCTTACTGTTCAGCTCTTTGAAAGCCATTATTTCCTACTGAACCCAGCTTTCTAATTGTGTTTCTGTTTGCCTCGTAGGTGTGCTGTATTCAATGTTTCGGGAGTACGTAGTGAAGCCCAAGGAGTAACGGAAAGCTGACTGAAATCTCTCTACTGGTAGTGACCTGTGTACTGCAGCTACAATCCTCACATCGAGGGGTTCTCGAGGAAAAAAATAATACACGATGTTAGAGAATTGCCCTGAATCTATTTTGTGTGTGGTGCACTGTCTCGAAGCTGGCAGCCTAAATGATTGCACACTGGGGGAGCGGGTGTCGGGGTCTGGTTCTTTCTGATTGACGCTGCCATATCCCCGTTTTTGGGGGATATAGTAGGGTACAATCCCTTTATCTTCCCCTTGACTGTCAACTCAGTCCTAAAATTGGTGACTTCTTTTTGCTGCCATTGCCCAAAATGACAAAGTCCTCTGTAAGATGTGTGTCGTGGATGCTTTGCTGTCATTTTCTATCCTGTATATTTGTCAGCCTCCAGCTTTGTAATTTAGAAGCTTCCAGTAGCACTAAATAACTTCTAAAATATTGAGAGA
>NW_010221433.1:0-1186 GCF_000695765.1 Mesitornis unicolor | reverse complement strand
CCTCTCCAAGCCTGGAGTGCTGCACCGGGTTCAGTTGATTTAGAGCGGTGACACGAATCTATTGATCACAGTAATTTCCATAACATCCAAAAAGGTTCGGTGTGAAGGACAATGCTTAGCTTGTTACAATCATGGTTTTAACAGATAGCTGACAGGTTGCATGGACTGCCCTGGATTCAGTCACGGTTCCCCAAAGCCCCACAAAAGCTGTGCTCGTATCTGACTGAATTAGACCTGCACATGAAAACTTTGAACAGAAAAAGTGACTCCTGCAGTTCAGGTGATACAGAATACATTGCCCAGTAGGGAGAGTATTTGTCTTGTTTCTCCTTGGGGGATGTCTAGTGAGCAAATAGTGAGTATGTTTGCTGCATGTGGCTTCTCAAAGTTAAGTCTGAGTTATTTTACCTTGGATATCCCTGCAGTTGTAGTTAACAAACCAGGTTTCTGGGTAAGCTGGTCTGTAACAAAACTCTTCCTGCTGTAACTAGATTGATTCTGTAGCCCAGAGGACGTGGAAAAGTAATATAAGCTAACCCTGGGAGTTAGTAGAAGACTGGATTTTTTTAGACCATGTGTTGGTTTGACACGCTTTCCTGAGAATGACTCTACACTGAGAACATGCTTAGTCCGGTTCATAGATAAATCAAACCTATTTCAAAGTGATGCACGCATGCCTTGGGGAATTGGCACACTCGATCATGATGGTGCAAGAATTGAGGCTCTAAGTAGGACTTACTAAAGTAAATATTATTTAAAGTCATAAAAATCCCTTTCATTTCTCATCCTTAAGAAAGTGTTTCCACTTAAGTGGGGATGAAACATGGCTTGGTATTACCTGTCTGTGCAGCTGTCAAAGCAAGGCACTTTGTCCCTCTTTAACCTTGAACTGGTTTTGCTTTCTTTGGCAATCCTGTTTTAGATTATGCTGCAGGAATGGGCAATAATACAATGTTTTTGTGTGTTCGTGTTCTGATAAAGCCAAAGAAGTACACCCATGGAATAGGCTGTACTTGAAAGGAGAACTTGAATGTGAAGTTTACGGCTGATAAAAGGTGGATTTGCAGAAGCTGATGTGACGAATGAGAGGTGTTAAAGCTGCTGTTGTGTTGTCGGGGTGCGTGTTGTGCCTTCAGAGGGGCTGCAGATCTGTGCGAGTTTCACAGAATCCCAGAACGTCAGGGAT
>NW_010221432.1:0-1193 GCF_000695765.1 Mesitornis unicolor | reverse complement strand
GGCCTCGCTGGCCCCGCCGAGCCGCGCATCCCCCGCACTCTCACCAATCCGTCGGTTTCTCCCTCTGCCAGACCTCGGCCTGGCATCAACCTTCAAAATAAATTATGATCTTAAAAAAAAATAAAGTTCTGGCTCAGGTCCTCTTTCCCCATAATTTTCCCCCAGGTACTGCGGGTAAAGTAACTTTAAATGCAAACGGGGTAGGAGATAACTGTGGGGGAAAAAAGTCTGTCGTAATCTCGGACCAGCGGAGCGGTTTCTTGTTCACAAAGAAGGACGTTAAAAGTCTATTAAAATGGTAAAGATTTTATTGTATCGGAAAAAAGAGCTATCTGTACAATTCTAAGAGACAGTAAATAAAGCGACAATGTCCCTATCGGAACTTAAATAGCAGGCCTTTTAAAATTTGTACAATTCAAACAAAAACAGGTCTTAAATCTGTACATTTTTAAATTTATAATGTAATATTTAAATGTATTGATCTTGGGATTTGTCCTTTTTATTTCTGTAGCATGCAAAAATTCTAAAAAGAGTAAAAAATAATTCTAGGATTTTTTTTTCATTTTCCTTTTTTGTTACCACCTTCATATCAAAAATACGAAAGGCAGCTTTTTAATAAAAGCACAACAATAGCAGAAAATGGTAAAAATAGCTTTTAATTGGTAAAATGAGGCAGAAATTGCATTGGAGACAAATCTCTATGCTCTAGGAAAAAAAGAAAGTATATATTTTTCAACTTGCATTATAACCCATCCCCAAGTTCCCAAGATTGCGAAAGAAAAAAAATATTTTTAAAAGGAAAAAAAGACTTCGTGCACATCTGAAACATGCAAGGAAAGGAAAGTGGCTAATTTTTGCTGTTGCCGTTTTAAGTCTAACTTAAATCTCCTCTAAAGTGGTTCGTTTTGGAGGTCTTTGAAAACAACTGCCTATTCAACCATCTATTGGAAGCCGAGTTTATTCCAAGGTCACGCGTCTCTCTTATAGACAAAATAATCATCATTGATGGCTATATAAAAAAAATAATCAAAAACCTCAAAAAGAAGGGGGAAGGAAAAAAATCCAATATATACGTTTAAATATTTATACAGAAGCCGTCCGTAATTGCACCATTCCGAAGATGTGACAGGCGGAGGGGTATCGATTCTACCCTAAATTAATTTGTGTGTGTGGTGGATTGCTATTGCTTATTG
>NW_010221431.1:0-1180 GCF_000695765.1 Mesitornis unicolor | reverse complement strand
TTTTTTTTTAATTTTAGAGATGTTTCTTAAAATCCCAGGTATAAGAGTCCAAAGGAGATGTAGTCCTTTGTTTTCTGGTTTTTGTTTGTTTTTCTTTTGTGTGTGTGTTTGTGTGTGCGTGTGTGTTTTGTTTTAATTTACTATGGTTTGAAAAAGCAGTTGTTTTGCAAATGCATTCATTCATGCTATCTTGTGTTGAATTGACTGCCCAAAGTTTCATTCTGTTATGACCGGTAGAGTTGTCCATGTTAAATGTTTATATGTACTGGTTAATTTTTAGCATGCCAAATCTAATTTCAACATGTCAATTAATGTTTGAACAGCAGCAGATGACTGTTCCCAAGGAGACTCAATAAGGTGAGACTTTAAAAATACCTAACACTTTACCTGAGGAATTATTTGAGAGAAGCAGTACTCATTTTGCTTTGCTTTTTAAGAAGCTCTGAGGAAGTGGGGAGTGGTGAGAGTTGGCCTACTTCTGAGGAAGACGAACTCGATTTTACCCCAAAGGTATGGTGCATTTACAGGAAAAACGTCCTGTAAAAAGAAGTTATTTGAAGGCAAGTTTTCTCCGAGATTGAAAAAAACCTGCAGTTCCAGCCAATACTGCTTTCTCCTTAGAAGCAGTCTCTGGTCTGCCAGCCTTTCTTCTGCTGTGGCAAAGCATGCAGCAGATTTGTGGTTTGGGGCAAGAGGGCAATATGTGATGAGATAAGTGACCATATTGTTTTATTTGCTTTTGTTCATTTGATTCAGATTAGCAGACCCTAGGAGTTCCTAAGTTACTATTATAACTTACTCTGTTTTTCTCCAAACATTGTTATTGTTTCCTGTAAATTTGGTGATAGAATCCTAACTGATAAAGAAAAAGGGCATTTATCTATCAAGGTCTACTAAAATCCTTCATCACATAGTTCATCTTTCATCCATGTCAGGTTCCTCAAGAGCACTCAATGGATGAGTTACTCAAATGGGTCATCTTTTTTTCTTCTATGAGATGGCATTCTGTGCTTGCATGTTATCTCACACTGCATGCTTTCCCTCTGTTTTGAATGCTCAGATAGTCTTCTTTTTGTCAGCTACAAGCTCTCCGGCCTACTGCATTTACTAATGTTCTGAAGAATTATCAACTTCTGCAGTCATGTCTGGAGTATCTATTCTGGTGCACTGGGATTCGGCA
>NW_010221430.1:0-1189 GCF_000695765.1 Mesitornis unicolor | reverse complement strand
TGAAGTTCTCCTCATGCCACGTTTTCATCCCCTGTCCCTGCCAGTTCTGGATACCCCAGGCTAGCTTTAGTTTCGGCGCTCTGTTATCAGGGAAGTCAGGGGCATTGTGTATGGGCTACTGGCATTCAGGCTTCAATAACCCACAACAAAGACCCGCTCCTCGTTAACGTGGCAGTACTGGGTTTGGACGTTATTTGCGCCCGCAAACTGCTCTTTTGATCTTCCAAATGGCATCATGAAAGAGCAGCACGCTTCATCTGTCATCCCTCTTTTGAAAAGGGGTATTTCAGGAGCCGCCTATCTTCCCGATAAATAAGTTGCTGGAAGGAACGGGAAGGAACACTCAGTATCTGGATAATCTCTCTCTGCTTTTCATTTGGGGTTTTGTGGCAAGCTTGAAAAACACATAATCCTTTAATTTCATATTATCTTACATTGCCACTGCTTAAATGCAGTATTTCTACTAAAGCTCCACCATCCTTGCCAATCTCAAAGACATCTGGGCTTTAAGTCACGAGGATGTCAGCTGCCACACCATGTTCTACCCGACTCTTTTGCTTTTAATATCAAAATTATTACCAGGTATGGCAAGAATATAAAAAAAAAAAGTGTAAAAGTGGGAACAAAATTTGAGAGGAATGAAAACAGCAACAGTCACAGTCACGCTGTGTACAACACAACTTCTGTGAACAGTTCTGCTGCAATCACTGCATTTCCAAACATTCAAGTTGACACAGCTCAGTCCATTTGAAAGCTGCAGTGTAAGATCCAGCATGGAACACACTACAGACTTTTCCTTCCCTAGCTGTTCAGGATTTTGCTACTGGCTCCTGCAGAAGCGTTCCCACACGTTTATAAATTCAGTTATTAATATTTTGCACTGTATGGTACAGCCAGGGTAAAGGTGGAGAGGCCATCTCAAAGCACTCCCACCTACAACCAACAACGCTTCAAAGAGGCCCCTGCACTCTCTGCAGATGCCTCTGGGCTGTGACAGGAAAGGGCTAAGCTTGAACCCTAACTTGTGAGTCAAACCTCTGAGATGAGCCAACACACAGACCATACAGAGGAACTGAGCTCTGCTCCACTGTGCGCGTGTGTTCCTGTTCAGCTTTTCAGTGCCATTTTAGGTGTGCACCATCTCCACACCTGCTGAATCACAGAATCCCAGACTGTTAGGGACTGGAAG
>NW_010221429.1:0-1187 GCF_000695765.1 Mesitornis unicolor | reverse complement strand
TGTCTAGGTAGATCTGGAAACAGGTAACAGCCCATCCTCCCATGTGAGTGTCATAGTCTTTAGAGCAAATCTGAACTTTCTTTGTCTTACATTTATTTGCTAACTTGACTTAATTCCCAGAAAATAACAATGCAAAAGTATAAACCTCTCTTGTCCAGCATGTGTGTGTATATATACTTATATACACATATATTTAATGAAAATTATTATAGAATAGAGAACTCATTGTTACCAGAAAATCTGAAACACAAGGCCTAGACAAAGTTGCCTAGGAAAATCTGTAGTTGTCTTATCTAAATTGTGTCAACTAAGTGGAGAAACATAATAAATTTAGGCTGAACTGTAAGTCAGACTTTGTGATAAAAAAAATAGGCAATTCAATGGTTTTTGGGTAACTCTGACAAGGAACTGTTACTGGGGCATGTTTAAGTGGTAATATTTCCCTCAAATACAGTTTTTTTAAAAGCATAATATGGTATTTTATAGTCGAGAGCTCAGCAACAGTAACCCTTGAGCATCATCAGTCTAAGATATGAAATAGGTTTTTCTGGTTCAGGACATACTGGCAAGTAAGTGTCCAACCTGTTTTCAATGATTACTCTCTGTGCATTAAAATAAAACTAACAGTTCTTAATGGGAACACAAGTATAAAAACATTTACTTGTATTCAGTTCTATATTTCCCTCTCTGACTTCTGATTTGCTGGGATACAAGCCAAATGTTACCATACAGTTCCATGAAGGGTTTTGTCTGGAATTGTCATTAAAAGCTCTTCATATGGCACCAGGGACCTATGTTTCTATAAATACATGCTGGCTACTCTCCAGAATAAAATATGTTTAATATACTTAAGGACACTAGGCTCAGCAAGTAAACTGCCTTTGTAACTCTATGCAGTTTGCGTGTGAGTTCATTATACAATGAAGGGTAAGTCCTAAACAAGACAAACAAAGGTTCCAAATTAATAGGCTTAAATGTCAAAAAAGATTAGAGAATGATCACTGAAACCTGCGTTCAGAACACTGGATAAGAAATTTAGCTCAAGAAGGATTCATAGCTGAAATAAATTAATTATATGAAAAAAAATAAAGTAGATCCTAAGAACAAGACGACAAGATCGGTCACTTATACATCAGAGCCAATTGGGTAGTTCCAAGTATTCAGACTCCATTATTAGTATCAGGTCT
>NW_010221428.1:0-1185 GCF_000695765.1 Mesitornis unicolor | reverse complement strand
CTGAAGTGACAGATTGAGCACAAAATCATCTGTAGCCCGTGGAAATCAACAGGCCGCACTTACGACCCTGTTCCTTCCTTTCCAAGAAAAGTTTTATTCATGGAGCTGCTGCATTTGGACATTGAATGCACCTCACTCCCTTCCATTAATTTACACCTCGTGCTTGCTCACATTGCCAGAATGATATTGCACTTAGGATTATTTGTTCCAACAGTCTCACTCTTACAGCTCTGGATGAAAAGGACAGATGGTCCTCATGGGAAACATCAGGAGAAGTAATCAGAGGGAGAAGCCCAGAACGAAGCAAGGCAGGACGTGTTCCCATGCACCTGCTGCCCTTCCCATCACACAAGCTGGACATGTGAAATGGGCAATTGCAAAAACTAAGCCACAGGAAGCAAACTGCTGTTGCGCTGTGAAGATTGATGCTAACATTGCCCAAATTAGAGCAGCGCTCACATGATGTCAGTCGTGTTGCTCGCTAATGAAATCGCCCTCTCTGGAGTATTTTTCTAAGACCAGAAGGAGATGTTGGATATTGGCTCCACGGCGAGGCATGTCCCAGCCAGCCAAAAGCACCAGTCAAGGGCGGCCAAGCACAATACATCCTTAAAGCTTCCTCTTTATTTCTACAGCAGCTGCCTGAAACACAGCTGTCAAAGGGCTTCAGAGGAGGAAGACATATGCGGCGTGTGTTTGGTCAGGTGTCTCAAGCCCTACAATGAACTTTGGGCCACCTGAACCCGAGGGTGTGAGCAGAACCCTTGCACTCCAGTGCTGTAAACAGCACTCGCTTTGTGCTGAAAACCCTCCCACTGAAGCACCCTGCTGTGTAACAAGAGTTCATAGGAAAATATTTGGGATGAGATGTAAACCCCAGATCAGGCCACCAATGGCCATAGTTAAAAAAAGAAAAGAAAAGCCAAGAAATTGTTAAAGAAAGAAAGAAGCCAAATAACACCTGCACTTCCAAAAAAATTCCATCCATATTGGCTAAAAGGGATGACTTTTTATTGATGTGGCAGTCAGAGCAATTATCTAGGAATTTGTTACTTCCAGTCTGGATTGTTGCTCGAAACAGCACTGTACAGGAATGTAATTAGTACAGCTAGAGCTAATTATTTCAGGATATGCAGGTTCAGCATTCATTTGCCTTGTGGGGCCCTTTGCAAAGAGGAAAGCATG
>NW_010221427.1:0-1179 GCF_000695765.1 Mesitornis unicolor | reverse complement strand
CAGCCTGTATTTCTTCCACTGTGGGTTCTTCCGTTCCAGTTTTTTTCTGTGACACAATTTAAGAGCTTTGTTTGGAGCTGCATAATCTGAAAGGCAGGATACACAGAGATGTGGATAAACACATCTTTAAAGGACTGCAGAAAATATCAGGGTTGCGCTCATATGAAATCTAATTTTTCCTCTGGTCACTTTATGCAGATAATGGACCCCGCTGATGGCGTGTGCGTGCCCTGGGCTATGCGCTGCTTCATTATGCACACACAGCTCCCTTTAAGTTTAATGTGAGTTTAACGTACCAAGGAAAGGGAGGACATTCCCTTCAGGGTGAATGCACATTCTCAAAAAAGCTAATGAACTCCTACAATAATCCCTGTTTCTAAGATAATGCTAAAGATTAGGTATTGATAACTAAGCACGTTTATGACTAACATATATGCTCCAATTGTTCATATCCCAAACAATATCATGTTGTTGACAGCATAGGAATATGCTTTTCTGCCAGCTCCTTACCCACTCAATCTCACTCTTAACATTAAATGTGAGGGGCCCAAGGTCTTATCTTTTACACCACCTTCCAAGGGACACAGTGTTAGGAAGCACTCAAAGGCACCTTGCTTGCAGGCTGTGCTGACAGTGGGTGTTGCCCTTCTGGTCACCTCAGGCCCTTGGAAGTGCCTGTCTGCACCCTGTGCCAGGCACACGGCTGTACCACCCTCAGCAGCCCCAGACCCACGCTGAAGCTCTAAATGTTTAATCCAATGAGCCGACACAATTTATCACTCACTCTTTGCCACCCGTGTTTCTGAAAGCGCTTGGGGCGATGCACTGGCTTCCCCAGCCGCACCCTGCACACCCTCCACCAGCCTTGGCTTCTAAGACACAGACTCAGCTCTACAAATAAGACGAGAGAGCTATAAATAAGTGCCCCTTAAAGCGCTTTCAAAATACTCCGTCGACGCCACTGCTTCGGAGGGGCGAGCGCCTTCAGGAGGCGCCCCGAGTGGAGAGGAAGGCAGAGCGGGCGGGCGGGCGGTGATGGCCCCGGGGCAGAGGGCCCACGGAGGGCGGCCGGCGGTGACAGGCAGGGCAGGACAAGGCAGGGGGAGCGGCGGCCCGGCCGGCCCGACCGCAGGGCTCCTCCCCGGGCAGCAGCGGTTACCAGGCGGATCCCCGTGGGCC
>NW_010221426.1:0-1181 GCF_000695765.1 Mesitornis unicolor | reverse complement strand
ACAGACAGTGCCTTACCCTGGTGTGTAACAGTGCAGGTGTTTCTCTGTGAAGCACAGACCAGAACTCCAAGGCTATGAGTGACATCTGCAGGCACCTTCTCACATGTACTTCTCCTTCTTTCTCTCCTTCAGGGAACAACAAGCTGTCAGTGACAGTAGGTAACAGTGCTGTGCTCACCTGCCCTCCCAGATCAAATATAACTGTGGTAACATGGAAAATAATCCCCAATGTTGAAGGACCCTGCACCTTGGGATACAGGGCTGATCAGAACAAGACAGACAGAACAAACTGCAGCGACAGCATGAACTGGAAATTCAGACCAGACTGGAATCCTGCCCTTGAGATACAGAACGTGGGAGTAGCCCATGAGGGAAATTACACCTGCGAAGTAGCAGCCACAGAAGGGAATTTCCACAAGACGTACCACCTGTCCGTGCTGGGTAAGGGACTCCTTCCTCATTTTACAGTTCTCCAAGGGACCGTGTCTGGGCCTGGACATACAAAACTCCTCTCCTCATGCATTATAGTAACTGAATATACTAACAGAGGATTCTGCATATGCAGCCAGTTATCCTGTAGAATCAATCATTAATACTCTAATTTAAGAGAACTAAAGCACGCAAGAGTAACACTTCCAAGTCTGAGATATTCAAACATGGGATGTTCTTATCCAGACAGTAGGAATAGACCCACTTCCTCTTATGTGGCATTCAGATACATTTTAAACCATGTGTACAAGGGCTGGTTAGGACAAAAGCCTAATTCAAACTGTGTTTAGGATAATAACTTCCTGTAATGGATTGGCACCTCCAACCTCATTCTCCTCTTTTCACTGTGTTTATTTTGGGTAGAGAACAAGAATATCCTATCCCAATTAACAAACTAACCTCATCCATCTCCCTTTCCTGACGATTTGCAGTGCCCCCCAGGCTGACCTTGTACTGTGATGAGCATGGGAACCTCATGTGCGAGGCAGCAGCAGGGAAGCCGGCTGCTCAGGTCTCGTGGGCCCTAGAGAGCCACTCCACCCCCAAGGAACAAGGCCATGACAACGGGACAGTGACTGTTCTCAGCAAGTTCACAGCCCACAGCACCAACATAACTAATGCAACCTGCGTTGTGTCCCACCCAGCTGGGAACCAGAGCGAGTCCATAGCCTGTCCTCCCCCAAGTAAGTTTT
>NW_010221425.1:0-1179 GCF_000695765.1 Mesitornis unicolor | reverse complement strand
AGCGATTCTGTGATTCTGTGATTGTGTGAAAGGAAGTATCAGAAGATGTGTCCAAACCAGGTCTCAGCGCAGCAACCAGCACCTGCATTTGTCAGGAACGAAGCTCCTAATTGTGTGCTCTGGATCTCCCCCTGGAGAAGCTGCTCTCAGCTGGCTGCACAGGGAGCCTGGCCTTAGGATGGTGTGGATGTGTTAGGAATACTGTGGTTGAGTCCATGCTAGTTGACTGCTAGATAGGGTTAAGTACAGTGAATTGCCTCTTTTGATGACTTAAACCTCAACAAACTCCCAGGACGTAGCTGTTCTTTTAAGGCAGCATGGCATGAAGCAACTCAATATGTGTAGGTGCAGATGACCCATCCTACTGCTCATCTTAGATCCATGCAGGTCTGTTAGCGCTAATATTGTCTGCCCTCCTTCGCTGTTCTTCTGAGGATGAAGCTGTTTTAAATAAAAGGTGCAAATGACGTTTTTGTAAGGCTGACTTTGAACTAGGGAGGCCCAAGAGCTGTAGCTGTAAGTGCAGACACAGCTGTCTCCAGCTGTGCTCCAGATGGGGACAAAAGGGTGCCAGAGGTTGACCTTCTGTCTCGAGGTTATTGGCACCAGCTGTATTCACCAGTTGTGGATTTAGGTGTCCCCACTTGGGATTTGTCTCCACCACAGAAGAAGAAGTTGGCTTTCCAACTGGAGTTGGCTGGAGTTGTTATGACATTGGGCTCTGCTTTTGTTCTCATTCAAGCTGTACTTGCTGGTTCTTGGTTGACTCATACATCAAGTCCTTGTGCATTGCAGAAGAGCTTGGCTGGCTTTTCTCAGCTCCTGTGGGCGTGCGTTTTTAACTCCCATCTTGCTTAAATTAATTGCTGGCAACATGGCCTGTTGGTTGTTACACATCCCACGTTACAGAGAAAGGTGAGAGAGCCAGGCCATGAGGCAGAGGGGAAGAAGTGTCGACAGGGGTACGTTTTCCTAGTGAGACGAGGCTGAATGCATGGGTGGCAGAAACAATTCGGAATTTCATGGTTGGATGCTGGTTTTGGAGAAATCTGTGTTATCGTGTGTTATCAAGCAAATATAGCACCAGCAGCATGTCATGAAGCCCTGTCAGAAAAGGCAACTGCATAAGGATCTGCCTCAGGTCTTCAATTATATCAGGGTTGTGGTGGTTCAGGTCAG
>NW_010221424.1:0-1182 GCF_000695765.1 Mesitornis unicolor | reverse complement strand
AGAAAGAGGGAGTCCAGAAACCAAGGCAGGTTCTGGCTCAGCAGAATAAAGTGTGGTCGCATGGTAAAACTTGGTTATGCTACTGAAACTCCAGATAACAGGCTGCCACTTGGTGATTTCCTCTGCAGGGCTGGGATCTGCTACTATCTCCTCTCTCCCTGTCTGCTGTGGGCAGCTGTACATCTTCAGGAAATACGGACAAAGCCTTCCTAAGAGAGCTCTACAACGAGGCAGCAAGGAGTGAGAGCAAGTGATCTGGCTGTTGCCCAGGCCCCAAAGAAGGCAGGGCAACCAGAGCCAGAGCTTTTCCAGCTCCAGCAGACTGGACAGAAACCGGAAGGCATCTCCTAAGTGAGGGCACCAAATTTGCAGAGCTCAGTAAGCATATTGCAAAGATGTTGCCTTGCAGACCTGGCGGTGCTTTAGTAAGGAAGTATGGGCAGAGCCCATCAGAACAAGGGAAAACAAGATGGAAAAAATATCAGGCTTTTTTCCTGGGTTAGGACAATAAAGGATGCACATGGTTTTGATCTTTCCTATTGCAAAACACTGTAATTGGAAGTGCTTTAGGTAGGGTGAAATTGATTGTCATGCTCACAGGTGAAGCCTTTGAATCCAGTGGAGCTGGTGAGTAGGTATCCTGTAGACACACCAGGCTGGATGGAGCTCCTGGGACACACAGAATCCAGGCTGTGATACAAGCACCAGGCCAGACCGTACATTCACAAATACATCAATTTCCACCTTATTCCAGATGGATTGCTTTGGCATTCTTTTTTGGCTCACACCACTCCATGGGGTCAGCTGCTGGCAAAGCCTTGTGGTTTCAGGCCTTGTCCATAGAAGAAGATCACATCAGGTGAGTCACCTGTGTCAGGGAGCAGTAAAGAGGAAGGAAAACCTTGCTTGTTTTTCCTGTGGAAGCACAGGTCACGAATGCCTGACTGTTACAGTGGCTCTTTATTGTGTTGCTCACCTGGAAGCACAGAAAGCAGGGCTGGCAAGACCTCCAGGATCACCCAGCCCAGCTGACTGAGCCCACAAGGGATCACATTTACCTCTGTTATTGCTATGTTTTGCCTCAGGTTTTCTATATTTTAGTCTAAGGAAGTCTCATTGTTTCAAAGACCAGTGCCTCATGCACAAGAGGCTGTTGCCCAGATACATGACCTTGGAGTAGGC
>NW_010221423.1:0-1186 GCF_000695765.1 Mesitornis unicolor | reverse complement strand
CACTTCCTGGCTGCGAGCCGGCAGGCAGATGAAACCTCCGGGTTCGCCGGCCTTTCGGCACGGGCCATGAATTTTGGGACCCCCCCTGAGCCAAAGGCAGCAGCGTCTCCCACCCCAGGAGGTGCTTTTTTGGTTCGGTTCTGCTCTGCGGAGCCGGGTGCTTCGATGGAGGCCGAGGTAGGTGCCGGGTTTAGGGCAGATCGCAGAAAAGCAGAAGCTGCTGTGCCGCGTTGCGTCGTGACGCCTCCGCCCTGGATTTGGGCACCCCAAAAGCTGCTGGGGCTCTCCCATGGGGCTCAGGGGGGTGTGGGATGGTGGGGAATGGTGGTCCCGTCGCAGCATCCCCCCCAGGTCCTATGAATCCTTGGGGAAAATGAGAGTTTCTCCTGCTTTGCTCCCTATGGGTTGTGGTACAGCCCTGGCCCCGGCTGCAGATTTCTGCGTCCCTGTGCTTTTGACTCCTAAAAAAACACCTTTGGAATGAGATCTTGGTGTGCTAACAGCGCAGGTTTAGGGTCAAACACCCTCATGGTTGGGGTGACGGAGCCAGGGTTGAGTCCCCTGCTTCAGTAGTGGCAAAAAGACTGGTTTTTTTTCAGGATTTTCTACTTTCTGGAGCCAGGAATGGTCTCACTGCCCAGTGGGGTTGCACGGTGCAGGGCAATGTCCCTCAAATCTGCGCTGCTCGGCAGTGCTGCTGCTGCTGCTGCAAAGGCAGAGCTGCTTCGCAATGCCAGCATCACGTAGCCCTCTTTTCTGTCCTTTTTGTCCTATAAACCCTATTTTTATCTCCCTGCTCCAAGGGACTTTATATTCAGGGCTGCGCTGTCCCCGATGTCCTTGTGGTGCCTGGTTCAAACTGGGAGCTGGCAAATCCCTTTCAACCAGCACCTTTTCCATCCCGTTTTCCCACCCTAACACAACAATTTCCATTTATTTTGGTCTGGATTTTATGTCTCTTGTTCCCGTAGCTCTTTAGTGCTCGTCTATGCAGAGAAAAGCAACAAGAACTGGAGAAATCTATGCATGGTCCTGGTCATTTCACCATAGGATGGGCCAGTGCAGTGGGGATCTCCCATGGTAGAAGGATGGTGGCGATGCTCCTCCTATAGCTGGGAGCCCGTGTGTGCACACTGCTGCTGTCTGCCTTATTTGCACAGAGTCACAGAATGTCAGGAGTTGGAAG
>NW_010221422.1:0-1186 GCF_000695765.1 Mesitornis unicolor | reverse complement strand
CAGAAAAGGCCCGCTTATTTGCTCTGCTTATATTATGCCTTATTAATTTGGACTGATTCAAACCCAACATTGTCATTCCCGATCACTACGAGGGACATGGTTTGATGATGCCCCTTTTCATAGAAGCCACGTAGCTGAAAACGGAGGAATAGGTTTATTACAAAGCCACTTCTTCTATGGAGGCTTATGATAAGAAATTTTATCTCACTCTTTTGAGACCTAAGAGCAAATACAGTTTCTATGTCTTAACTGTCACCTCAAAAGTTTTAAATGTATGTTACCTGAGTCCTCTGTCTGAACCTTCAATACCTACTCATAAGCATCTAAGGATTACTGCATTATGCACTTTTCCATCTCTTTAATCTCTAAATTTATTATGACAAGTGGAAATAAAGAACAATATGCTAAATATTCTTATAGTTACATTGCTTTCCTTTAATTTTTGTATTTTCCCCTCTTTCCACCTAATTTCTGAGTGTTACCAGACACTCAGGGTGGATTCTTAGAGCCACATCCCTAAACTTTATGTTAACCTTTAAAAATACTCTTGAAATATTAATTATACATAAAACCTCTCTGCCTATTACTATATAGTTAATCACAATTATGTAAGCTGTTTCTCAGAGCTGTTCTGCCTTCATAAATCCAATTATTTTTAGATTTGGAATGTAGAATCGTAGAAACAAAGAACAAGTTCCACAGAACTGAAGAATTTTAATTAAAACTAGAAGAAGGAGGATAATCAAGGTACACTACTAACATCAATATCGTATTTAAATAGCCACTTGGAAACCTTCACAACCAACTGCCTGGTAGAGAAACAGCTTCTTAAGCTTGCGTGCGTCCAGATACTTTGCTTGGAAATATTATGTCTTCAGCTGACACATTAGAAGCTGGCAACAATATCTGTTAATATAATTAAAAATTTAATAGAAAATGTACAGAAGTTAATTATCTGTAGAGAAATACAGTTAAAAAGATTTAGGTAAACTGAAGTTATTTAAAATGATTTCTATTACTTTGTTTCAGAGAGTTGATTCAGAATTCTTAATCAGATTTCAGTCAGATACTTAACTCAATAGAGTCCAGTGGTAGTGGTCTCATTCTCTTTAAAGCTCAGTAGACCCAGCCAATGTTCAAAATATGGTTTTAATATATTCTAGTCTAGTCTAGTCTAGTCTATTCT
>NW_010221421.1:0-1150 GCF_000695765.1 Mesitornis unicolor | reverse complement strand
TATTTTGTTTAAAGTACAGAAAAATATTTTAAATCCTACATTTTCACCTCATAACAAAAAAGTTACGTATGGAAATAGATATTCTTAATTGTGTCATTATAAAAGGAGAGGGGAAGTTGACATGATAAGATAAATACAAGGGCTGCTGGTGCCTTAAAAGATTGCATACAAGTGATGTTTATTTCTACTTTCAGGCCATTTACAGGATCCGGAGTTCAATATGACCAGTTCAAGGTGTGCTGCTGGAAATGGCAAAAAACACCGCACACTCTGTCAGAAATATTGATGGTCAGAGCCTACTGAATCCTGCCTCAAGCTCTATCTGCTTGAAAGCCCTTCTCAGTTGGTTAAGCTCTCCTAGCAAGCCACTGTTCCTTAAATAAAAGTGACCTTCGAGCTACATTACACCTTTAAATTTTCGTGCAGAACTCTCATTGACTTGCAAGGGAGTTCAGCACACAGCTGAACGCAGCGCACAGACGTGTCATGAGAGTTAGCTGGGGCTTCGTGGTGAAGCTTCCATAAATCAGACAAATACTGACAGATTTATATGGAGAAGCATGGCTGGATGACAAGAAAAACATTAGTCAAATCGATAACATTTTTTTTAAATTAAAAGTAGCAATATCTAAAAAATTAGTGCTTAAAGAATAGGAATATATTGTACTTTTTAATAGGATGTAATTAACCGTTTGTACCATTTTTGCCTTTCATCCTGAACCAATGCAAGTTGAATTGTCGCAGAAAGTCACAGCCCTGTTATAACTGAAAAAAAGGTAATGGGGTTGAGTTTCTTGATCGCAAAATCAAGATTGCTAACTTCATTTGTCTGAATGGTGGTATGACAAAAACCAACATGACATGATGTCAAAAAATATTACCTTCCACACCCTTAAAATACATCTCCCTAGGCATAGACTTTGAATTTTATTTGAACTATTTATACATTTTTAACATCTTTTTGCATTATAATGACAAAACTTCTTTTAAATATGGGGGTAAAATCTTACATGAATGTAATATTCTTACACATAGGTATAATTCTTACCTACAGTACTTTATAATTTCAAATTCGCATCATACCTAACTGTGTAACACAAATTTTAGTGCTACTACAGTTTGGTTTTGTATTTCCTTATGAATCAAAATA
>NW_010221420.1:0-1178 GCF_000695765.1 Mesitornis unicolor | reverse complement strand
AATTAGTTCTATTTAGCTCAAACTGAGACAGATCTGCATACATTTGATGATGACTTACACAGGGTTCTAGACAGTCCCAGGAGATGTGGCTCTCCTGTATCATTAAATGCTAGCCCTCAGTAAAAAATTGGTTTATTGCTTTCTCCCTTTACTAGATCAATTAATGCTTTATTCAGGCTATTGAATGCTTTTTTAATGCTTCTATTTAGTGTTGGGGACCATCTCTCTTAATTTTCATATCTTCTTACCTTCTATGAGGAAAATGCTTATTGTATGTTCTGCTAATGTCCCCTGTGGTGTCCTTAAACTACAAGGGAGCTTACACTGTAGGACATAACTATTCTTTCAGAACTACTACACTTAAATGCTGCTGAGACTTTGGTCTGAAAAAGCAATAGACCTTACATGATTACATAAAGCTAGAAAGAAGATACACTGGTTTATTATGTGAGACCATAGGTAGACCTTTAACTGCCAAAATGTTACGTGGTGCAAGTTAAGGTGGCATTCTATTTTATCCTGATAGCAAAATTAACTTCTTGAAAAATTACTTCCTGTGACTACATGTTGTCTTGTTCCTTCATTTAACTTTGTCTGATGAGTGTGTTTCTTTGTTACTTTCATATGACTCCTACTGATATAAACACTGCTGTTTCACTCCTTTGTGTTGGTTTCTATGTTCATATGGTTCATTACACAGGTCATACTAGAAAACTTTCTATCTGAGGCTAAGGACCTGCCTTCCCAGTCTAGTACTCAGTACTACAATTTTGTCTGGTGGTTTGATTAGCCAGAGAATAAGTTTACAAGTTAGCTTTTAAATACTGAGAAACATTCTCGAATATAATGTCTTTTCTAGCTGCATATTATCATTATGAGCCTTCTCTTAAGTACATTTCATTTTCTAACACTCTGGGGCTATCCATAAAAGCCCATAATTCAGTAATTCATTCCTCTCACTCACTCGCTCGATGACCACTCTTGGAATTGTCCTCAGTCATAACACCATATTTTTTAGGACTGAAGAAATCAAAAGTAGTTTGATGTGAATAATTACTCCTTTATAGTTCTATGACAACAGAGGCAAAGATGGTGTTGCCCAAAATTGTAGGCTCAAATTCAGGAACCTTTATAGTTACTGTAAAACTATAAATAAAATAAAATAAAATAAAATAAAA
>NW_010221419.1:0-1120 GCF_000695765.1 Mesitornis unicolor | reverse complement strand
TCAGTTTAGCTGTGAGGATGCTGTGGGAAACCTCACCGCTCATTGAGATACTACACATAGCAATGGAGAGGATGCTGAATTACCCTTCCAGGGGTGCCACACAACCAAGATTAACTGGTTTTAATCTAAATTTGCCATTTGCTCCGAGGGTGCGTGTAGCTGTGGTTCTGATAGCCCATGGAAGCAGGCTGGGACAGAGGGGGTGTTGTGGAAATCATCATTAAATCGTTTGTTTTTCTCCTTTTCTAGATCACAGCAATGGATCGTTTAACTTCAAAGGCCTTTCAGGAGGCTCTGGCTACAAGTTTGGGGTCCTTGCTAAAATAGTGAATTATATGAAGGTACGGTGTTCTGATATAAAGTTGCAGTGGTTTCAAATACTTCAGTTATTTCCTCCCCTGTGGTAACTGAAAGGCGCTGACTATTTTACACTCTCAAATTCTTTTACTGTAAGAGCGAGAATTTCAAGAAACTGCTAGTTCAATTCAAAATATTGGTCCTGTAATGAAATCCTCATTATTCCAGGGCACTTAGAAACAAGGAGAATAGGTTTTACTGGCTTTAGGATTTGGAAGATGCTGTTAGCTTTTAGGATTCACGCGCTATTTATCAAAATAGTTGGTCATTTGGTGCCTGACAGGTGACTTTGTCACCAGTCTTAGCTGGTATTAACTATGTTTTTCCCCTCAAATTCTCAAAAAACTCAGCCTGACACTCCTGTGCAATGTGTGTTGTGTTTATCCTGGTTTTGCAAGAGTGTTTTTGTCATCACGTTGTACCAATTCGAGTTGCTTTATGATAACGGAGTCACACAGCTCTCATAGATCCCCTTTACTTTTCCAGACTCGGCACCAGCGTGGTGATACGCACCCACTAACCCTAGAAGAGATTTTGGATGAAACACAGCACTTGGATATTGGACTCAAACAGAAACAATGGTTAATGAGCGAGGTAAGGAAAGCATGTGTTTAGATTTTAATTAGAGAGCAAAGGATTAGGATAAACCTGAATTGTACACATTTATTTAATTATAAGCTCTATAAAGATATTATTCCCCCCATTAATTAACTGCATTGATTATCACACAGCATCCCAGAATATGAGGGGTTGGAAGGGACCT
>NW_010221418.1:0-1175 GCF_000695765.1 Mesitornis unicolor | reverse complement strand
AAGCCAAAAAGCAGAATGTGAAAATCCCTGTAACCTACTTGCAGCCTCTTGATTTCTGCAGTTCTCTGATCTGTTTTTACTTGTATCCTCTCTCATTAAGCAGATATTGGAGGGCATTGTCTCTCTAACTTGTTTGTACATGCTGTGCAAAACAGCAGCGTGTAGTAGTGACAGAAGTGAAAGCCCGAGTTTAAATAAGGCTCCCTTGTACACAATGGGAATAGCTTACACGTACGCAGGAGGACGGCTGCACACTTAATTGGACTTTGATTCTGTTTTGCTCAGCTTCAGATCTCAAGGGAAATTTGGAGGGAGGAAATACAAAGGAAATGTGAAAATTCAGTGCTCTGAGTCTGGGGAGCAGTTGATTTCAGTGTTGTCGTGGCCAGGCTGCCGTGATGGCAGAGACAGGGATCAGTTGCATACTCACATCCCCTGCGATCTGTCGGAAAATATTCCTGAACTGCTTTTCCTCTTCACTCTCCTCACGAGCTTTTGCTGAAAGACGCTGAAAAGAGAATTAAAGAAGAGATACAAGCTTAGCCCAGCAGGGAAGGGAAGAGGCCTGGGGGGCTGGCTGGCTCACCCGCCCTCATGCGAAAGAGCATCTTACTCAAGCTGGAGAATTTGGAGGAACAGGTTGTCCTCCTGGTCCTTTCCCCTTTTCTTAGTTAAATGTGTTCCTTGGCAAAACTGCTGAGTGTTTAACTTCATGCCACATGGATTGAACCGTGCTGCTCGTGAGGAAGGGATCTCTCGCAGCTGGGATCCTTGTATGAGAGAGCAACCAGGAGATGCTTTCATGCAACTCCACCTCCAGCACATGCGTTAAATAACCGAAAGGATACTCTGTTTGCTCATGCCCATTACATCCACGTAAACCAGACGCAAGTTATGCTAGGATTTGATGAAAAGCTGCTAGGTATCTAAGGAGGTTGCCCCATTCCTGTGCTCTCCCCAGCCCCTCTTTCATGCTGGCCAGACCAAGCCCGGTTTTCCCCCTTGCCACTTGCTGCAGAAACCTTTTTCTCATCTACGTGGGATTTTTCACCATCTTTGCCAGCATCTTCATCTGCTGTCAGCTCCTTATTGCTGTTTGCTCTGTCGGAAACAAAGATGATAGGCTAGAAGAAGGAGAAGAAGGAAGAGAGCAAAAGAGAAGTGGAAATTACACC
>NW_010221417.1:0-1181 GCF_000695765.1 Mesitornis unicolor | reverse complement strand
TTTTTTTTTAAGCTGTGTGAACTGACGGTAGAAGGCAGGAGGTGGGCGGGAGAAGCGAGCTAGAAAAGTGAGTTGGTTTTTTTTCCTCCTTCAGCAGATGAACAGCCCAACACTTACCATGTACATTTCCCTTTTCTCAAAATTATTCTAAGCTAAAAGTTAAAATATTTAACTCTGCAAAAGAGCCTAATAAAGATTATGACATGACAGGAAACAGCATGAACTATACTGCATCCTACACCACAATAGTAAACTCACATCATAGTTGGCTTTTTCCTTCCCCTAATTATGAGCAGTGAAACCACAAAACCCATGTTAAGATCTTATCAGTTACGGTCCCCACATGGGAAAAGTTCAGGAATGGCTGTACAAAGAAATTAACACTGCTCAGCTTGAAGCTTCTGAAGTAGCCACAAATTCAGAAGAGGAAGAAGGCAATCTGTCCACCTTGACGTGAAACCTTTGCCTTGTCTATCACTTGCACTGTGTGTATTAGTGACTTCCTAATTAGCACTCTGGAGAAGCATTCAAAGTGACTACAGAAGTAACAAAAAACCACAGTATTCTGTTTTAACTGATGCTGATAGCACCTCAAAAATATTGTCTGAATATAAACTGGTAGTTTGGGCAAAAGAACCCCGAGAATTAAGCTAAACTGTATACAGTGTGAACAGCTCTTATATAGATTAGACGTTACTGCCCCTCACTTTCATAATAGGACACTTCTTAGTACCTCCATGGAAGCTGCTAATCAAGTATTTATTACAGCTTTTTCTTCAAGCTTTACACTGATGATACTAAACAACAAACACCAATCTCTAAAAGTGTCTTCAATGCACCTCTACTAATGCAGCATAAAAAGCTTTTTTAAAAATAAAACAAAAAAACCAAAACAACAAAAAAACCACAAATATCTATGCTTGGTGAAAACAATAGCAAAACATAACACATGTTCTAGGTTATGCTGCTCTTAGAGAAGCCTGAAAAGTACTTGGAACTCCACACTTGGGAAACAGAAAGCCAGGCATACAGCATAAATACTAAACCATCTTCTGTGGCAATAACCTGTCCTGGTTTCACAGGGATGGAATCATGGAATCAGTTTCCTACTTAGGAGAGCTGCATTTCTGCAAAGACTGCAACACTCAACTTCATGGGAACAAAGTTGGTAAGACACTTTG
>NW_010221416.1:0-1182 GCF_000695765.1 Mesitornis unicolor | reverse complement strand
CCCCCACCGGTGCCCTGTCCATTAACCAGCACAGCCCTCCTCGCTGCCTGCAAATTGTCTTCCAAACCAAGACTCTGTTCACAGTCCAAGTCGTTTTGCAAATTTAAAGACCAGACAATAAACCAGATGAAAGCCAAGCAGAAACTCAGCAAAGTCCATTAAGATCACACTCGGTAACCCTTCATTTAGCTAACTTGCTCTTTACAGGATCTGGCTGAACATCTGAGTGTGTTTGCTCTGCAGACAGATAACTCTGAAAGTAGAACCTGGTCTCTAAAGAGCTTTAAGCTTTCTTAAAAGGAAGCAAACGACTCTGTGTCGTGCCACATAAGACATTAATCTTTAAATGTTACGCAGATGACTGGGGAAAGAGGCCATTTGTTACAGGACGGGAAAAAAAGATAGAGGATTTTTTTTTTGGCTGTGCTGCCAGGAGAGCCAATTCCCATCTGTGGGTTTGATGCATTGTTTCATAAGTAACAGTGTTGGTTTTGCACAGAAGCAGCTCTCAGAAACCATAACGTTTAATGCAGAATGAAATGTGTTCTCGGAGAGAGGTTTTCTTTGCTATTTCTGCAGTCGGTGGAGCAGGATGTGTCTTGGAAAGGTGCTCTTCCTGATGCCCTCTGATTCTGCAGCAAAGGCATTGTCTGGTTTGTGGTCCTCGTATCGAATGTTGCTCTGTGCACCATAGACCAATTCTGGGATATTTTTGTCTTCAAAAACTGTTGCAATTGCGGAAAGTGAGCCAGAAAACACATCCATTGTGTTGTCCTGGGCAGGAGACATTATTTTTGTTCATTCTTCTTTGGTACATCTTCCTTTGAAAACAAAAGTAATTTGGGCTAATGGAAATGCTGTTTGCGGGCCGAAAAGAGTGCATAGCACTGAGAGTACTGGAAACTGTTGTTAGGATCCTGTATTTACACTGATGGAGTGCAACAAGTTCTGGACATAGAGCAGTTTCCCAAAGGTGGTTCCCAGAATGGGCAGCAATGCCATGAAACTTGTGTTTAACTTTCCTTCTCCATCCCTTTTCTCATTCCATCTCCAGATTAAACCAGGAATCCCCCTCCTCCCTTCCCTTCCTCAAAGCATTCACGCTCAGGGCAGTTTTGCATTTCCTCTCTGTTTTCAGTAGATGCATGTGCTTAGCTGCAGTTATTTTATTGAGGATAAATT
>NW_010221415.1:0-1182 GCF_000695765.1 Mesitornis unicolor | reverse complement strand
TGTGGTTCCTTCCAACCATTCTCCGTGACTTAGTACCTTGAGCCATTTAGATCTTTTTCTGAGAAAATGTGTGGTTTCTTTCATGACACTAGTACTGTCCTACCAACAGACTGCAGTATTGTAGCAGGTATAAGGAGGGACTAGCACTTTGTTGTAACAGTTGCTGGACTCCTTCTGAGGAACTCAGTTATTATCCCAACAAAAATTATATTAACAAAATTTAAAACTGAATTTATAGATAAAAAGATAATTTTTCAAAGTACGGAGCTGAAACTCTTGATCAAAGTTCCGCCACTGGTCAGACCTGAGCTTGTGAACTGGGAATGGGTGAAAGGACTCCCCACCCTGAACCCTGTCCCTTCTACTTCCACAACAGAAAGCTCCACAGGCAGCAGCATTGTGGAGTTTCTGTGATTCAGTTATTTCTGAATTTTTGTAACCCAACTGCCAAAGAAACATTACCCTTCTCATTTAACAAAGTCCTACAACAAATTAACAACTAGAAATAGACCCTTAGGTGACCTGTTGGTTTGGCACACTCACTGATAGCCTATGCTTTCAGTGCAGGCATACACTGTAAAAAAAAAATTAAGTCCTTTGACCACTGTTGACCAGCAAGGGTTTGGGTTCAATGTCTCTGTAAATGTTTTTGCTGTTCTGAAGGTCCTGTCGAAGTGGTTGATGAAAACAGTTCATAAAGTGTTTGATGCTTGCAAAAATCAGACATGTAGTTCAGAGAGGGTTTGATTATCAATTCTTGCTTAGTCTTTATGGACAGGAGTTTTCACTGTCTTCAGTTCTGAGTTATCATAACTGGAGCATGCCTGACTTGGAAGTCTGTCAATTTAGAATACTCATCTAATGACACGACTCAGTAAGTAATATGCGTGTCACTGGTGAACGACAACTGGATGAGAAGTTTCTCTTTAGTGATATGTACATTTTGAAATCAGCTTATGTATTTTTCACTAGTCACCTTTTCCTTCCTGTGGAACAAACATTTCTGTGATGCAGCAGCTGCTGTGTAGTCCTTTGTAGACACAGAGAAGGTGGAACCTAAACTTAGCAGGTTCTGTCTGCTGTTCTTCTGAGTTCCACCAGGGATTTCTTCTACGGCGCTGACCGACCTTCAAAGGAAATGTCACAGTGAGCAATATATTTATATAAATGTGGAGATATATA
>NW_010221414.1:0-1181 GCF_000695765.1 Mesitornis unicolor | reverse complement strand
CATTCCCTAAAGGAAGATCCACTCTGCGGAAAAATGATAGTTAAAGATTAGAGTTACTGGAAACGTGTCCATCATCTCAGGTTTATCAAATATAATGTTTCAGAAAGCAAAATGATTTTGTCTTGTAAAACTTGCACGCTCAATAAAAAGTTTGCATGGCTCCACTTTCCACAAATGCGGTTGGACACAGTAACAACATTGCAGAGACCTAAAGTTGATTGAGGACATTCATATACATAACTGCAGTCCACTTAAAATCTAACACATCACCTGAATCCATTGCTCTATCTTAATTTATTTATTTGGTATTTTGGTAGTTCCCTTGGAAAATTGACTGTTTAATGTCTCCTGCGTGATTCTGCTTATATAGGAGAGAAAAATCTGACAGAGATACCAGCAGCTCACACTAAAGAGACACAGGCTTTCCACCCTAGAGCACCCTGCCATGGCTGCTCCATCTGTTGTCATTTCTTACCCTAAAATCAGCTGTGGAGGGCCTGTCATATGCAACATTTCACTGTCACTGCCTTCCAGCAACTGAAAGACTTGTGGGGACAGAAGCGACTTCTGCTGGAAACCTTTCTAAACCAAAAGCTTTGTAAAGTAAGGGCTGAGAGCTACTGCCCTGGAGTAAATCCCCTGATAGTGTCTTGATTTATGGAAAAAATGTCATCAGATTTTGCATTTAGAGAAAATTAATCTGCTGTCTGAGTTGAGTGATAAAGGAACCCTCAAGGTGGGAAGCTGCAGCAGGCAATAAAAACAACAATAAGCCTTTTATAAAAAAATCTAGGCCTCCTTTTTGTTATCTTTCTAGACACAGATGCTCTTAGTTTGAAGGTCCATACTGTAGCCTGCCATACTAAGGCACAGTGAGCTAAGAACCTCACATTGCTGTATATAGCACTTTCTCTGCTACCGAACACCTCTGAGATACTTGATGGCTTCATCTGCTCACTCCATTTACCAGACAGTAAAGCCTCTTCATTTGTTATGTAAAGCAACTTGTTTAAACAAATAGGCATAGCAAGAAACTCCTCTCCTTCTTGTGCTCTACTTGTGGGAGGTAAATATTTGCTCTCTGTAGTGGAACAGAGTGATTTAAACAAAAGAAAAACACTGTCATGAGGTGGAGGGAGAATACAGTTGCTGAGGTGATAAAAGTCTCAGAAAAAAAACCC
>NW_010221413.1:0-1159 GCF_000695765.1 Mesitornis unicolor | reverse complement strand
GGATCTGCTACTTGTGATATTTCCTAGCTCAACACTATTTTTTTTTCTAGTAGATTTGCTTTCTTTCAGTATTGAAGTCTTTTTTCTCACCCCTTTAAGGACAGTCTCACAGGATGGAGAGCATGACTTATGACTTCACTTAGCTGCTCCTTTTAACTTTCCAGCCCAAAACACTATTCCTGCTCTCATTTTCCTTGCTGTGACTCAGAAGCATCTTTGTGTGTTTCACGGGTCATGGCCCACACTCCTTCACAAGGGAAAAGAGCAGAGAACAAATCTATTGCCCAAGTTAAGAGAAGAGTCCTTCAGTGCAGAATGGCACCTATTAAGGATGCTCTCTGCTCCAGTGATGCAATGGATCCACCTGTCCAAGCTTTTCTCTGTGGATCTAGCCATCCACGCTCTTCTCCAGCATCACTGATTCCAACAGGAAAGATCTTGCTTTGGTCTTTCATGAAACCACGTTTTCTCTGTAGCTGTAGGGCTGAAATTCCCAGTTATAGCACCCAGTGTCACCCAAAGAAACCAGCCCAGTTTTCCCCAGCACACAAGAACCAGAGCAAACCAGAAATTCAGATCCAGCCCATTACAAATGCAAACAATTCCCATGTAAGTATTTACCAGTTATTACTGCCCCTAAGTCTGCTTTCAGCTCTACTTTCCTGTTGAGGTCTTACATTATACAGTGCTTGCTTTGCCCAAACACATCCAATATTTCAGGACTCCTCATGGAGCTACAGTTGCTTTGTCATATTTTTTCCTCTTTATGTTAATTTTCCTCTTCACATGCGTTCGCAGTCTCTTAAGGGAAAAGGAGTGGAGAAGAAAGGTGAAAATGTTTTCTTAGACTTATAGCAATCGATAAAAACAATGCTACAGTAGCCAGAGTGCTCCCTGCTGCATTGCCTTCCCTTGAAATATTGATATTGTTGTGGTAGATTTTTTTTCCTTCCTCCTGCTTTTTGAAAATACAGATCATACCAATGTTCCCATTAGCAAGAAATATGTCACATCAAAATTAATGGTTTTCAGCCAATAACAACACTACTTTCTGGCTGTCAACTTAACTCAATTTCAGGTTAGCAGAGCAATTCTGCCATCCAAACTCTTATTCAGAGGCAGAGATGGATGAGGGCGATTCTCCCAGGAGAAGCATGCC
>NW_010221412.1:0-1160 GCF_000695765.1 Mesitornis unicolor | reverse complement strand
AGCCTTCCTACCCTCAGGCAGATCAACACTTGAGCACGGCTCAGTCTTCAGAGACTCTTGGGGAGGTTCTGCCATTGCTTCTTTTTTGGTAAATGCACCCTCCTTGCTGCCCTACAGGCTGGGGTCAGCCCTCTCAGTCCCATTGGGATTCTTTTCACTCTTTCTCCTGCTCTGTAACAATGCAGAGTTACGGGATCATTTTGCAATTTTTATCCTTTGGCTGATGGTGTGACTGGACCGGAGGGATGCAGGAACATCGTAAATATTAAAATCCTGAAAGTGTACAAATTGGAGCGATCTTGAGAGAACAGCTGGTCAGTAATCCTGAACTGAGGCAGGAATGGGAATACCTGGCTTGTTTATCCTGTTTGTTCTTTAAAGATCTTCAGTGGAGTTTTCACATCTCTAATGTCTTTATTCCTTATAATGTCTTTATTCCTTACACTTAGTTAGATTTTTTTCTTGACTACATTGCAAACCTCGCTGATTCCTTCCTTGAGATCCTTCAAGGAGCAGCAGACAGGCTTCCTTACGCTGTGAGAAAATGCCTGAAGCACAGAAGTAGAGGTTTAATCCATGAGGTTGAACACAGTGTCTGCTTGACCATGATGACTCCTATAACATTGCAGTCATCACTTCCACTAATGTAACTTCTGCTGCTCACGTTTAAACACAATGTGTATTTGTAATGCAGACAAGTCCTTAACGTCAGCTGGAAAACACAGGTTGTAAGGCCGTGTTCAAACACTGATCTCCTGGCTGCAGCTTGGACTGCGGGCTAAAGCAGCAGCGTTCATTGCCATCAGTACTTACAGCTTGCTCTTTGCAGCGATGGTCTTGCTTCTGGAGGCAAAGTGTTCTAGGTTATGCCACATGGGCAATGAAATTGGTCATCAGGTTCAAACCGGATCCATCCTTTACTTTGCAGAGTGAGGAGCATCAGTGGATCCAGAGTCTACTTTAAGTACAGCGTTGGCTTCTCTGTGATTCGGCTTCTGTGATTCTCCAGGTCTTCTCTTTAGGTCTCCCTTTATTTAAGGGTGACATAGAAGATCAGGTGTGTGTGTGTTTGCATTGGAGGGTGATGCTCAAATCGTGACAGTGATTTTTATTTTTAATTTTTTAATTTTGATTTTAATTTTTTATTTTTATTTTTTAAT
>NW_010221411.1:0-1180 GCF_000695765.1 Mesitornis unicolor | reverse complement strand
TTTTTTTTTCCAGGGATGTGGAGCAATCTGGCAAAATCTTGCTTGGTAAATTTGAAGAAATCCAGGAAAGAACATCAGTTCTGTATTTCTGTTCTTCATCAGATCACTGCCCTTTAAGTATGCTCATAAACTCATTTTGCTCCTGCATTTCTTTGCAATATCTACAGAGAGAGGTACTTAGGCAAACCTATTTCTTTTTCCTGTGCACTTCTCCATTATGCCATTACCATTTGCACATTAAAAAAAGAGTTTGTCCCCATTTCTCTTTATATTTCACCTTCACTTTGAAGGAATTTCTCCAGTCCTTTCATCACTCAAGAATATTCGTGTTTGGGGAACAGAGTTTTCACTAACCCTGCAGATGCCCAGACCCTTTCCTGTACCTATCGCTCTTCTTTTACTGCCCCTCCTTGGCCTGGCTCGTTAGACCAGACAAGTCACTCTAATTAGGTTGCCTATTAACTACCCAAACTCATTTTGGGCCAATTAAACGCAACTGTAAACAGCTGTCTCCTTGCCACATGGTTTCTCCCAAGGAAAAGTGTGCCTTTCCCAGTGTTTTTGCTTCAACTGTAACATCTGTGACAAAGTAGAGCTATTTTCTGAGGAACATGAAGATGTCCCACAGACCCCCCGATGCCTGTAGGATTGTTTTTGGCCTTGTGCAAAGGGACATACTTATCTGGGCTTGTATGGCTTTTTTTATAAAGCACTAAAATACACCAGACAAGGTCGAGGGTGTACTTATGTGGACAGCTAATTTGAGATTTATAGCGCTGAACAGTTGCTTACTGAGTGCTAGCGGCGTGATTCAGTGCGCTGCAGTTGGGTGACAATGATGACTAACCCAGAAAGCCACCGTGTCTACCACAGCGCTGACCCTGCTCCCTGTTTTCATCAAAACTGCTGTGCACAAGTGTTAGACTCTACCTTTTCTCCTGCCAATAAGCTATTCACTTCTTGGCAGGTTCATTTCTTTTAGACTTAGTGTGTCCAAACTAGAGAAGAAGGGACCAGTTCACGCTGGTAGTTGGGTAGGTGATACAATGAGCTCTGTCCATCAGTATAAATCAGCTGAAGAGAAGCTGATAGTGGCATTGCTCGTCTATGCTTAGCAGCCTTTGCATAAAGCCTTCTCCCAGTGGCAAACCTTGGCTGCCCTGCCTCATGACCTCAAGGG
>NW_010221410.1:0-1172 GCF_000695765.1 Mesitornis unicolor | reverse complement strand
GGCCGCAGGCTGCGGGCGGCGGGTGCCCTCTGCCGGCCGCCGGGGCCCTGTGCCTGGGCAGGGCTCGGTGACCGCAAGTAGCGGTTTTGAGGTGCAGCGCTCGGGGCCGGTGCGGTCGCGGTTCCACCGCTAAAGCTGGTAGAAAAAAGAGAACTGTTTTTCTCCCTGCACCCCAATGGACTGCCTCCTGCAGACCGCACGTTGGCAACCACTGCTCCAGGGGCCGGACAGAAAAATCTGATGGAGAGAGGACCTGAGTTTTTCCAGGGGTTGAGCACTTCCACCCACTCTTCTGTGTTTTGGTTAGAGCAGGGAAAACTCACCGCTTCTGAAAATCCCCTTTTCTCTTTCACATGTACATTTTCCTTCTACTCTGCCTCGACCCACTGCCTGGTTTCCACTCAGCTGTCTCTCCTTTCATGTCTCATCTCTGAACAGTTCCTCCCTTTTATCTCCCTTTCCCAATAATACCAGCCCCTCTCCCATCTTGTGCTGTGCCACCCCCTCAGTCTTTTTTACCTCCTTCGTTTCATCTGTCCATGTTGTACACCCCATTTCCATATTTTTGCAGGCAGCAGAGAGGGCAGGGGGTGGAGAGGATGACAGACTGGGGCAAGTGATACAGCTGGGGGCATTGCACGGATGTAGGGAGAGGATTCCCGGCTGCTTTGGTTCTTCCCTGCCAGGGTTTTAACACCAGCAGGGCACACACGTGTGAAGGGCGTAAACAAAAAAGAAGTGCCTGTCTCAAGGCTGAATGATGAGCCATCACCATCAGTGTTTCTAGGCCTTGCCACCATGCAAACACTGTTGTAAATTGTATTAATTTAAAGCCTTAAAAAAACCCCAATCCCAACCTAGTGGGATGTGCTTTTGCCATCACCCTTCACTACACACTGTTGCCTGTTGCAGGCTGTGCCGGCCCTCCCCACACCCCTCTGCTTTCACCCACCCGCCTAAATTATGCACACACATGCTGGGGTCAAAACAATATTGAAAGAAAATAAAAGAGGTGAGGGGAGAGGTGAGGAAATGGGATCATGCGGGACAAGGGTCATTAAAAAAAGAGGAGGGGGTATTCTGAGGCTGGGGAAGGCAGGGGTAAGGAGGGGGACATGACTAGCAAAGGGGCACTGGCTCACTGACAGGAGAGAGCAGAGCTCTGATGTCTG
>NW_010221409.1:0-1179 GCF_000695765.1 Mesitornis unicolor | reverse complement strand
GGTCCCTTCCAATCCCTAACGGTCTGTGATTAAATGGAATGACTTTATTAGTTTTTTGACAACGTTCTAATGGAATCATAGTTCAAAATATTCCATGAAAACATTACACTCCCCCATCATTAAGGTGAATTTTGTTTGCATGCTCTTTTCTCAGAATACTGATGTTAATTTTTGCTTAACTTTAGTCTTACAAAGTATGAAGCAATTTAACAGACTCGGTAACCTTTCATTAAAGTTCAGTGCAGTATTTAAGCATGTTGGGTGCATTAATTGTTAGCTGACAGCTATTATTTCTGAGAAACCCTTTTGTAGTAAAATTTCTGCTTGATGGATTGGATTTTACAAAATTTGCATTTCACTGAGCCAAAGTCAACTGGTACTTAGAGCTACGGTAGATATTTAAATAAGAAAACAATAATTCTTTAAACAACTAATAAATATCTGTTTAAACTATGAAACTTATGTATGATTTACTCTTTATTATGGAGATCATGTCTCTGCAGTATTGGTTTTGACATATCACTATAACAAAACTGGCTTCTAATATAGATAGGACTAAATGTTTACCCCCAGTCCTGAATGCTGGCACAAAGCTGGCATGAAGACTGAGCTCTGTAATTTGAAACACAAGGGAAAACCCAAGAAAATCAGCAGACAAGAAGGTTTATGTGTTTGCCTAAACTTCTGTTTCAGAGATGGAGTCAGATAAATATTTTTTCCACTCAGGATGCTATTAGATGGTGTAATGCATGGTGAGCAATTCTCTGAGGTGCTGGAGAGCGTGGAAGTTCTCAGATAGTAAACTCTGAAGACAGTAATGGATTAACATAGTTTTCCTGGCTACTGACTTTGCAATGACCCTTGCATCTAGCAGACTAAACTACCATCAGCACTACAACAGTGAGAAGAAAAATAGAGCAGCAGTGTTTACTAAGTGGAGCTCAGCACTGTGGTAGTACCAGTGTGGAGGAGACGGTGAGAGAGGAGTAGAAAAAGATGTCAAATCTCTGAAGCTGAGAAAGAAGAGTTGACAGTGATAAAGGAGGGGTAAATCACCTTGGAAAGAACATGAAAGTTTTGTGTTTTAGCTAGTTGGTTACAAGCTGCTCCAGAAGAGATAGCAGAACAGCTGTCAGAGTCTGTGTTAAAAATAAAAAGAAATAAAAAGAAATAAAAAGA
>NW_010221408.1:0-1179 GCF_000695765.1 Mesitornis unicolor | reverse complement strand
CATTTGAACTGGTGAAAGATGTTTTGGCATCCACCGGAGAGGAGACCATGCAGCTGCTCTCTTGTAGTCAGAGATTAAATGTGCATTTCTTAGCCTGTTTGCACCTTCTCTGCTGGGAACTTCATGTTCTGACAACATCGCTGTATTTGGTCTGCTTCTACAGCTGATTTTCCTCTTGCTTACAGAAGTCTTCACAGTTGGAAATGGGAACAACAGACCAGTCCTCACAGACCAGCAAATCTGGTGGCTTGGAGCACAACAGTGAACTACAGAAGGTGAACTTGGGGTGTTTTAGCAAAGCTGCAGTGAACGGTGGTCGCTGGGGATGGGAAGGGAGCTTTACAAGCTTCAGGGAGGAGCATGGATTCCTGTGTATGTTGCTTTTTTTAATGGCATATGTTTATGTGCTGATGATGATACTGGAGCATCAAGATTATGCATCCAAAAATGAACCAGGAGTGGAGAAGTGTGGAGGATGGTAGTGGTGTGAAACACCTGTATAAATACACCTGATGCTCAGACAGGTACCTTAGTTGGGTACCCTGCAGAAGAGAGTTCACCAGAGCAGGGCAGTGGTGCCTGTTGCTGACAGGTTTTGTCTTCTAGAGAAACGGCTGCTGTGCTCTCATCAAGGGAGACACAGCTTTCCTCTCATGGATGCTAGGATAAAGCAGTTAGTCTGGTAGCAATTAACAAAAATTCACTGTGAACCTTCCTTTATCAAATTAACCTAAAAGTATGTTTGTTCTTTGTTTCCCAAAGGAATTGGAAATGCTCAGGAGTCAGATACAGCTACAGTCTGCAGAGATCTCTAAACTTCAGGCTGAGAATCAAAAGCTGCAAGTAATGGTACCAGTGACAAACTTGCTTATTTTCTCTTTGGGGACTAAATCTTGAAGACTTTGCTTTCCTGCTTGGACTGTCTGTAGGTGTTGTCTTAAACCAAGCTTGTTTTAAAAATACATGTCAGCAAGTGATTCCAGCAGTGTTTTAAATGAAGTAATGTGTTACCTAGACACATCCCTCATGAGAAGAGGGGAACTTGCAGCTAAGTTAGTGCTCTGAGGCTGTTAAGCAAAGGAATAGCAGCTATTCAATGCTTTAAGCTTATACCCTAATGAAAGGAAATAGTCTCCTATTCCTCTAAACGGTTGAGGATGCCAGTTTGGAAGCTGATGG
>NW_010221407.1:0-1175 GCF_000695765.1 Mesitornis unicolor | reverse complement strand
GCTGCCAAACACGCTCTCTGTGCTTTTTCCAATCTGCCCGTGCCATACTCATCCTCTCACCCTTACCAGTCTTATGAAATGGAGAAGGTAGGACAGTGAGACAACTCTGATGTCAAAGGTACTGAAAGAATTGGAAAGGTTATGTGAATTTTGGGCAGAGAAGGAAGCTGAATACGAAACTTATCACAGATGTGTGTCACTTCCAGCACCAGACATCTGGGTCCTCTCTGCTCCTCACGGAGCGCTTGGACCCATCTTTGTGAAGATTATCTCTGCCTTTGAACTCACTAACAAAACCTACCATGTCTCTCCATTAAAAGTTACATCAGTGATGATGCACAGGTACGTTTCAGCTTCACAGCAGGATTTTCCAGCAAGGTTCTACAAATGAAAAGCTGGACAAGAGAGGAATAATAATTGTGGAAATCCTGGGAGGAATTAATTACCCTGCACACTACCAGGCAACTCTGATGCTGAAATAAATAAGCTGAGATGCACCTGTGTGATACTTCCACACACAGAAAATACTGCCCAGCCTTTGGTTGAGATTCTGAATTGATAATAATTGCTAACTGTGTTATCTGAGGGAAGTCATTTGTATAATGTGGTCGTAAAGACCTCTGTGGATGTGGCTGTTTCTCCATGGGAGTAGACACCACATGGAAACCTAAAGCCCTCAGCCAGCTCCTACTCTGAAAACGGCTTAATTTGTAAAGACTGGTATGTAGCCAAGGTATTCTGCTGTTTGTCGTTATTTTATTTAAGAGTGTTTATCGGTAGTTTCTGTGCTGTTTCATTTTGAGAGGACCCAGTATACCCAGGGTGGAGATTTTAGCCAAAGAAGGCACAAAATGAGGATGAAGCTGGAGAACTGAGAGGAACTTGTCCAAGCCTGCAGAGGAGGTGAGGATAATGAATGAGGCAAATGGAGAGAGGGAGCAGGTGTGCAGAGGGGATGCTCTGATGGAGCACACGGCAGGGGAATGGAAACGGATGGCAGAAGAGCTGAGTTTTTCTCTACTTGATAAATTCCAAACTGCAGCAACAAGAGTTTTCCTCATTAGCCTGAATTTTCCTTTTTAAAAAAATAGCCTTACAAACATTAATCAAAGCAATAGCATTTTAAATGTTTGGGGTTTTTTTATAGCAAATTATTTAATATAAGTAAATTGATT
>NW_010221406.1:0-1177 GCF_000695765.1 Mesitornis unicolor | reverse complement strand
CCAACCCAAACCGTTCTGTGATTCTATGACTCCATTCAACTTCACAACCGATTGGAGAACAGTGACTTACAGCCCTAGAAGAATATGAAGCTCACTGTGATGAGCTTCATAACATGTGAAACGCGACGGTATTTTATTTCTGACAAAATGTACTATAATTAAACAGGAGTCAAATATAGAGAACTTTTACTCTGTTCTACCAATTAAGTGAAGCAAAATTACTAGGTGGGAGACTTAGGTGGACAAACTGGGCAGTTACAGTTTTGAAGCTGGCACCAGAAACAAGACAACAACATTACAGGGCCAGAAACGTTCAGAAGCTAAAGAGCACACCAGCCCAGAGAAACAACTTTGCAATAAATACACCAGCAGCGATGTCTGCTCTCTTTCCCCTCCCTCCCTCAGCCTGGAATTTTACCAGCTGCTTCTCAGAAATAAGCACACAGATTTTCTGAAGTAGCTCGGCTTGCACAACATCGTAAGTTAAAGGAAAATGACCTCCTCCTTTTCCACTTCTATTTCAAAACTATTTAAGAAAATCCTCTAAAGTAATATTATAAGGAGAATACCAAGAAGGGGTAGTTAAATACTGACCAACAAGCAGTTCTTGGTTGGAATGTTACACCTATTATTATTCACGATGACACACGGCCTCGATGCTCGTAAGAGTATTGTAAGTGCATGTGTATCTTGACAGAGTGTAGAAGGTCATCAGCTTCTAAGGGGTAACGATTATAAAACTCCACAGAGTTTTCCAGCATCAGAGTCAGACATCCTCAGGCAGTAAGCACAAAAGCTTCACTACACCAGGATGGACTGCTCCACGTCAGCAGCCTTCTGACAGTGTCTGGCCTCACGGCATCGGTTCGTTCAGAAGTGCTGTGTTCCAGTCTTGCTGAAACCTCTGCGAGATCGGGAGGGAAAAGCTGTAAGTTTTCTTAATAGGCTGCACTGTCACACTAATCATTTCACATTGTGTTGTACTATGCACAACAGCACAATTGAATTTAAAAAAAAATGAGTTTTCATCACAGATCTCCACCAGTGAACCTCACATTTTGTTGCCTTCCGTTGTGTTGCGCTGCCTATCAAACACAATGGCCACTTTGAATATCTAAGTCTGAGTAGGTGGGAATGTTTTCTCACCATAACCCGGGGCAGATTCACAACTAGGCTT
>NW_010221405.1:0-1174 GCF_000695765.1 Mesitornis unicolor | reverse complement strand
CACCCCTCAGACTCCTCTGCTCCAAGCTAAATAATGTTTGGGTTAACAGGGAGCAGAATTGCATGATGAAAATAGCACGAGCAGACACCGCACACATAGAGTCTACCACTGGAAGGTGACACATTTTTCAGCGTGGTTTGTTTGATTTTGCAGGGTTTTCTAGGCCCGAATTTCCAAGTCACGCTGTGAAAAGCCAAACATGATCTGGGTGCTCTCAGTACAGACCCTCAGGGTTGCTTGCTCACCAGTTTAGTGCTGTTCAATTACTGTCTTCATGGCCAACCCACGCAAAGTACCTGCCAACGCAGCTGCTGGTTTTGACATGTGCCCAGCTACAGCTAACACTTTTCTGCCTTGATTTTTCAAGCTGTCATCTCTGTGCTATTCTCTCACCACCTTTTGCTACTCCCATGCCGTGCTGTTCTTCTTTCTGACCACATCTTACTCTCGGTAACTCCCCACATTAATTGTGCTGTAAATCATAGGATTTGTTATCTGTAAGATGATGAGCCAACTGTCCACTTACTGAACTCAGAATTCTTTTGTTTGCCATTATTTCCTGGTATCATCTTGATATTTACCTTGGGAGGTATATTCATACTTGGTAATGAAAAATGTACTTTTAGTCCAAGCAATTGACAGAAGCAGTTCGTTCTCATTACTTGAGGGAATTAATTAAATTCAGGTTTGAGATGTGCCCGTCAATGCCTTCTTCAGGGATCTGCTATTGTAAGAGGAAATATTCTGTGAGGTTTATAAACCTTTAATTGAGAGACCTCTAGTTTCTTAGAGTTACACTTTTAAAATACACACAGCAGCTATGTTCTGTACATTTAAAAAACCCCAGCCTGTTTAGAAATGTGATGTTGGGCATTGCTAGATTGACTAGCTCCATGAGTAACAGTCTAATAAAGTTTCATCCATTTGAATCTTATGTCATCTATGATAATTATTCCTCCTTTCTCTCTTTTTCTCTATATTTTCTTACTCTTTTCTGCTTCAACAGTTAAGTTGTGAAATCTTAAAGGCAGACTCTTAAAGGGATGCACTGGAAGCCTGGCTCCTACAGGAGGTGCTCAGAGCAGGCATATGGAGTGATCTGAGAAAAATTGCTCTTGGAGATAGGAATGGTGCATATCCTTACCTGTGGTGGTTTAGGGCTGGGCTGGCCACT
>NW_010221404.1:0-1169 GCF_000695765.1 Mesitornis unicolor | reverse complement strand
CTAACGTTCTGTGATTCTGTGATTCTGTTGCTAACTACAACTTGGAAAGCTATTCATTTCCAGAGCCTGAGAAAAACAAGAAAAATAATATGGGAATGCTGGAAGGTCATGTACATGTTGCTCAAGTGTTGTCTACAAGTAACAACTTCTAGGAGACATTTTTCATTCAGATCAGTTTATTTTTTTGTTGTTAGAGAACATCAGTAAGTGCATATAAAACATGATCTAAATGTAGGTGAAATCAGGCTTGAAATCCCGTGGTCCTCACTGGGTTCAGGTGGAGTGAGGGGAAGATCAAGACCAGCTAATTCAACCCAACTGTGTTCTGAGAGGGTGGCTGGGATGGAGATGCTGCATCCCAAGCTCTCCTTTCTGCAACCTTCAGTAGTAACCATCTCCTGTCATAACAAAACCGAGCTGATGAGTCATGACTCTGTTAGACATTTTGCCCTGCTTAGCCACAACTCAGTAAATCCCAACTGATGGCAGATATAGCAAATATGTTAGTCTGCATAAGAACAACAGGAATAAATGAGTGGCTTGGACATGTGCCCAATGCTGTATAGTGCATACATCAGGGCAGGGGTAACCTACTCACTCATCTCTTTGTGCTTCCAACCTTGGCTGGTGCATTTGCTTATGCAAATGTTATGGCTGATTTGAAAACCTCCTGAAGCTTTTAGATCACTGGGATAACACTCTGTAACAAAAGTCATTCAGTCATAAGATAAACCGTCTTACTTCACAGCTCAAAAATAATTCTTCGCATTTAATGGGAGATATGATGGGACAAAAACATACTGTGATGAAGAAACTAGTATGGACTACAAAATTCTGCAGGTACCACTTAAGATCAGATCTGTGTCTGATTCATTATCAATACTTACTCAGGAAAGCAGAAACTCATCCCTCTTTGACTTTTCCATGCTATGTGACATAGCACATTAGGCTATACATACTTTGTAAACTGCAGATGATACAGATTAACAATTTGTAAGAGGAAACTAAATGACTGTAGGGGTCTCAGTTCAAAGCAGGGGTGAGGGAACCACTGAGGCATGATAACTAAACAAATAGGTTTAAATTACTGAAATTATTAATTTAAATTATTTTTATAAATAATTTTAATTGAAATTATTTTATTATTGTTTAAATAACAGTAGATTTAA
>NW_010221403.1:0-1166 GCF_000695765.1 Mesitornis unicolor | reverse complement strand
AATTGTCACTTAAAATGGTTTTGGTTTACTTGCTTAATTTTCACTTTATTACCAGGGTTCGGCTAAGCAATCCCTAACAGCTCCCAAAAAACCTCAAATGTTACTCACTTTCAAAGAATGATTAAGCTCAGACCTTCAGTTCTGCAAGCTAATAAAGATAATTTTTTCAAGACCAAAAGAATTACTTTGTTGACTAAGAAAACCGAAGAACTGTAGAATCAGGTCCAAGTTTTGTCTCTCAGATACGTTTCTATTTCTCTCTAACTACTAACTGGAAACTGCAGCGTAGTGCAGCTCTTTCGGAATTAGTGCAAGGTCTAATAACTGCGGAGTATTTTGGCTTCCAGTGACGGAGCTCAAGTGGGTCACATTAAGCCTGTTCATATACAGCTCCATGAACTGGAAGTAAAGGACCAACTGCAGCATTAGGATTTTCACTGCATTGCAAAATTTACTCCTTGGCTTTCTATTTTTGCATTGTTTTTATCCTATTACATCACTGAGAGGCTTTAAGTGAACACACGACCCGTTAGGTAACCAAACTTCAAAGGAACGGGCTCGTCCTGTCTGCACCTCCATGTAACCAATATTCTGTGACTTCTCTTTCTGGAAACCATGAACAGCTTTAAGAAGATGAGAGACATGCATAGATAGAAAAGATACTGCCGTAAGAAGAGCACTACACCCCCTATTATCTAATCTGAGTCGTCTTGGTGCACACCACTTATCAGGTACAGAAACAAGGCTTCTGCCTTTAAAGCAGCACAAATATTATGGCTGTTTATGGACTGACAAGGCATACAACTGTGGAAAAAGTAAAACAGCCTGTGAGAGACTTGCAGTGTGCAGATACTTTGCCTCTACTATTTCTGCCCCCAGAGCCCTAAATCCTTCCCAAAACAACCCAGACTGGAGACTGAAAATCATCATCTTTGCATGAGCCTGAATTCTGTAACACACAACACTATCCATCACTAGAGCAGGTTGCTTGAACTCATTGACCACTCAAATTGTCTGGGAGAAAATCTATTGGCTTCTATACATTGAGTTGCAAGGATAATATAGTACCTCCAGTTCTCTGAGCATAAACTTTGCGATTCCCTCTGCCAACCTTTTTCCCAAGAGACTTCCCTATGATTAATGATAGTTGAACTAAGAAAAATGAA
>NW_010221402.1:0-1173 GCF_000695765.1 Mesitornis unicolor | reverse complement strand
GGTCCCTTCCAACTCCTCATATTCTGTGAGTTAGATCCTAAGGGTTTATGCCATTCAGGTCTCCCCAGATCTGGTTTAAAAGGCTTACAAGCTGTCCTGTGGAAAAGCCCAAGATATGTTTTGTCCAGGACTCACCACTTTATCCGTCTGTTTGGATGAGTCTCTGTGTGTTCTGGGATAATCGGGCCCATCTAAGATAGGTGCTTTGAATGTTGCCGGTTTCTCAAAATCTTGAAAAAACCCAAAGCAGACCGATAAATGGAAACAAAAGCAGAATCTTGAAAGGAAACTTATCTCCCAAATGCTTGACAAGGCCCAGAGAGAGGGTGTGTGAACCAGCAGTTCGGGAGCTCCCACACAGAACAGAATGAAAGGGTTCAATCTGAGGCCAGGGTTGATGCTCTTTTCACCTTAAAACTTTCGGAGGGTCAGTGTGGTCAAGGTGATTAAGTGTGGAGCAGAGACCCAAGCACTGATGAGCTATAACCTTGTTTGCTGTCCTGGCTGAGCGAGCAACCCTCCATCTGTTGCAATTCTTGTCATCAAATGAAGCCGTTAGGCGGCATATTCCTTCATATACCAGCAGCTTTACATGGCCTGTGCCTCCCTGGGCAGTGGGAAGGAAAAATGAGAGTAAAACTATTGAGAAACATTGGAAACAGCTTACGCAAACCTTTTCATTTGCCTTACTGTGGTTTCTGGGAGTGCGTGCGGGCCCCGTAGCGTGTCAGACCTCGGGCCGTGGTATCTCCGAGCTGAAGCAGCACTCGTTAGCACGCTCTAATTATTTTTCCAGAATCACCCAGGGATCAAACCCTGAAAAGCTTCGCAGCCCAACACGCCTTCGACCTTTTGTGAGCTCTAATCCGCGACGTCTCTCTGCTCCAAATTGCCATAGGTGTGATAGCCGCAACTCCCTTGGGCAAGGTCAGAGGTGGAGGAGGGTTGCCCAAGTGGATTTAAGGAGAGGTGAGGGTTGGCGTGCCATCGCTTGCTGGTAGAGCTGGGAACGTTCCCGTGTTGGGGGTGATGGTGCTGGGGGCTGAAGCTGGGGGCTTTCAAATGAAGGAAGTTGTTGCCTTGGGGCTACGTTGGCTCCTTGGTGCACGCTCCAGTGCTTTCCTGTGGGTTGGGGCAATCCCCATTACCAATACAGGCTGGGAGATGCTGTGC
>NW_010221401.1:0-1168 GCF_000695765.1 Mesitornis unicolor | reverse complement strand
GTGATTCAACACACACTTACAAAGTGCATCTCAAAAGAGCTTTCAGATATATGTATTCATTTAATTATATTTGTATAATGGAGGAATAGAGCAAAGAACAACCTAATAGAAAGTCCTGCATTTGATCATCAAAGTAATGTCTACAGTCAAACTATAGCTCTTGCATTGCAACAGATTACCTTGGGTTTTGTTAGGAAAAAGTACATGATCACAGTGTGTGCTTGTGTATTGTTCCAAGAAGAAGAATAATGCTTGAGGCTTTTTTACATATTAGGAAACAGGAATCCTCATGAACAGCTGCTTATAGTTTGGAGATGCTCAGCTGAGAAAGAAGAAGAGAGGTGGTAATCTGTGCAGAGGTCATAATCAGATGCCTGCTGGTGGCAGGCAAACTTTCATACCTTTGAGTTCAATCCAAAGACAGGTCTAATTGTAGAATTAAATAAGTTAAAGGCATATTTCATGCTCTTAGAGTTCTCTTCATGCTAATATAACTGTTTCATTAGGGCATGGTCAGACAGCTGCAGCAGGAGCTTGCCAATGCTCTTAAAAAGCAATCTATGTCAGAAGCTTCACTTGAAGTTACCACGCGCTACCGCAGTGACCTGGAAGAAGACAAGTTGCGCTTGCAAAAAAAATTGGAAGAGGTTAAAACAAAGGTATGTAATTTCTGTAACTGTATGAATAAATCTGAGGGTGGCTGTTGACAGCAGGAGAGAATGTTGACCAAAAACCTAGAAAAAAATTCTGGTGGGATAGATTTAATGATGTGTGTGTGTCCTATGTCCTTACTTTGACAAAGGTTTGTATTTGCTAAGGTGCTTTGTAAAATAAAGTGATGTGTCTCTATTTTACTGCATTTGGCTTTGCCAGGCAGATTGTCTGATTTCTGAGGAACGGTAGAAATCGTGGATGGCTGCATTTGGACTTTTTAATGCTGTCCGTACTTTTTTCTGCCTGGCACTGGGTAACATGTTGTCTCTTCTGAATTCTTTAGTAACTTATTCTGTATATCTCTTTTCCCTTCTTTGACCATGCTGTAATTTGCCATCCTTAAGCGGCCTTCTTGCAGGTGAATTCTAAGCTACTTTCTGAGGCAGGGACCACCTTCAGCAGTGTTCTCACAAAAGGGCCTCAGAGTTCTGAAACAGAAATAATTTTAAATCTC
>NW_010221400.1:0-1169 GCF_000695765.1 Mesitornis unicolor | reverse complement strand
CTGTGATTCTGTGATTCTGTGATTCTGTTCTAGCACGTTGTGTTCACTTCCAGCGATACCTGCTGAATGCAAATCTTGCACAACTGAAACCCCAGTGGGAGGTGGGGATAAGAAAAAAGCAAAAATCTCCATATTACTAATGTAATCACAAAAGCCACACACACATCCAGCGCCTAACTCTGCTGTTAACCCCTCAAAGTAGGGTTTTCTGGAAAATAATGCATGAGATATCACTCGCTACAGTCTAGAAAAGGTTTTAATATAGACTTTTGTAACTCGTATTATGTTGTTTCAGTGCACTAAACAGCAATCCACGTACAATGCTATAACCACCTGATACGAAAATGAACAATTTCCTATCTTAGAAAGGTAATCTTTTCAAAAATACAACTGTGATTCACACTTTAGGAGCCTATCAGACAAGTGAAGCAAGAAATGAGGGAGCAGTAAGTTAAAGTCATGCCTCCACATTTCTAGACATTTTGCTGGATAAAGTGGTTAATACAAAAGATTGCGCATTTTTAAATCACTTAGTTCTCTAGACAATAAATTGTGGGAAATCCTTTGCATAATTTATCAGAGAACTCATTCTCAGTACATTTCAAGGATTACATTGTTCTTCCCCTGCTTGGGGAAACCGAGGCAACGAAAAAATGGTGAATTTCCCCAAGTTTGAGACACAAACAGGATTATCAATCAGGTTTTCTGTTCCATCATTTACTCCTCACTCAAAGGCAAAATCATCATTTATTAAAACAATAGAGGCGCTTATAACACGGGTGAAAGTGCAAGTATTTATACCTGCAGAAAACAGTAATGAGAGTTGACATCACGTTAACCACTGTGTGGTACAATACTGTACTTCTGCTTCTGAAAACCGCAGGTTAGTGAGGATGAACTGCTGAAATGAGGAGCAAGCTTGGCACAAGCAGAGCTCTGAGCTGGTGCGCAGCACCAAACATCCGCAACGCTTTGAAAAATACATATGGCAGCAAACAGCAAAAACCACTCCGTATTTGGAACAAGAAGTATCTTCACTGGGCTTTATGGCTGATAAATATATAGAGAAATAAGCAATAAAACTCATTGCAGGGATAATCTCTAACTGGATTGCAGCGGTAGCAGATACGGGACACAGTGAAATCACACACAGAATCACAGAATGGCTC
>NW_010221399.1:0-1174 GCF_000695765.1 Mesitornis unicolor | reverse complement strand
TGCTCTGGGGGTCTGCAGAGGGCCCTGACAACTCCTGACATTGATCCTGTGATACTGGAGAGGAATGGCAAGCTGCACCTCGTGCAGTGTGGAGGTTTAACTCTTCTGACTGCCTCTGGCTGTGGGCACAGGACTTGGCCAGCACTGAGCAAGTGGAACTCGTGTAGAGAGCACAACGTGGTGACTCTGTTATGGTTTCACCAGGCTCCTGGAGGAGGAAGGAGGGCGACTGCTGGTTGGATCGCCCAGCCCTTCTGCCCAGCTTGAGCTCAAGAGGCACCCCAGTTGTACAATGAAGCTCGTTCTTGTCTAGTGAGGCCATGGCTTGCTGCAGTGGTTGATTGCTTCTCGCAGAAATGCCTCCTTGTCCACAGTGTTGGTTTGGGGCATCGTAAGAAACTGAATTTAATTTATTTCTTTCTTTTCTTTTCTGTGGCAGGTTGCAGTCAAGTGAATGGACGTCTTCCTTAAGCGCTAGCGTTGATATGGCTGCAGATCATGAGCATCCCTTGCTGGTTGACTCCGTGGATAATAATTTCAGCAAAGTAAGAGTTCACATTCATAGCTGTCAATGGTGTCAGCCCTGGCTGATGCCAGATAAATGTGAGCTGGAAACTGTGGACCTACAGGAGCCAAATCCTTCTGTGGACTCACTTGAATCTGTTCGGGCTCGTGTGGGCTTCTGCTCTTGTCTTCCTCTGTTTTCCATGCCGTTATTTCTAGTGGAACTTTGCCAGTAGGTGCTACCATTGAGGACTCCTGGGAGAGCCCCTGTAGGGTGAGGTCACTCTGCAGCAGCTTGTTAACAGCTTCAGAAGCCCTTTCAGCTGCGAGGGTGAAAGGATGCAACAAATCATTAGTTTTCTTCTTCTGGGCCAGTCAGGATTCCTCGTAGCTCGAGGCTCTGGCAGAGAAGTACCATTGATTTGTTTGTATTTCAGTCAGGGGTGCTAGAAATTGCCAAGGACCCAATGTCAGGTGGAGGTGTTCTGTGTTCTGGTGCCCTTTCTCAAGCAGAGAAACCTGTAAAGAGCAGGGGAAGGGAAATATCGTACTGAGGATTGGCTCTAGAGGTCAGATCTGACAGGGGAAAGGGTTTGGGCAGGTTCACGCTCATTAGCTTAAACAACCTTGTCCTCGTCTTGAGCTGGATGAGGGGATCGAGTGCTCCCTC
>NW_010221398.1:0-1172 GCF_000695765.1 Mesitornis unicolor | reverse complement strand
TCTATGACTAAACCAAATTCCCTTCCAATAAAAGATATCCAATGCACAGCTTCAACAAAGTCTCAGCGTGTTAATGAGGTCACTTAATGAGCTTAAAATTGTTAGCTTGTTACAAAGGATAAGACCAGCTGAGACGTATCTTAGCACACATACTGAATAAGTGATTTCATGTCGCAGCATGGTTTATTTTCAAGATGAAAAAAAAATTATACATGACAACAGAAAGAGACCTCACCAGTACTTCCAAAAGAACACAGCAAAAGCCCAAGTTGAAAGAACCGGCTGATTACTGTCAACGTCTGTCCATAGAGCTATGAAGTTATAACCTGGGATTTCAATAGTGGTTGAAAAGTTGGGACTTCAGGCCCCAGCCGCCTTACAGGCTGCAGGCAAAACAAACATGTAATGCCTTAATAAGAGACTTGCCATCATAATATCCTGCTATAAAGATAAAACATAATATGCAGTTGCAATAGATGTAGGTGATAAAACAAAGCAGTGCAGAGATAGCTCTCTTCTGTAGAAGATTTGGGTATTTTTTAATTTGGTTTTTGACTGAAATGAAAACCAAAACTGAATTTCAATTCTGTGAAAGATAATTAAAAGAAATTAGTAGGAAATTACTTAGTTTGCTTTAAGACACAAAAACTGCATCTTCAGAGCCTTTTGACCCTTGGCTCCAATACAACAATCAGAATGAACTTAATTCTGAAATCAGCACCTATGTGACTTTTCTGAACAAGACCACTCTTCAGACAGCAATCCACAGAGAATTTTAAAAGTTTTCATTTAAACCTGCCCTCAAGAAAGCACCAGTCTATATTCTCTGACTAAGTGCATCTTCTCTTCAAAGAATATCTGGTGCTCTGCAGACAATACTGCTAAAGTGACATCAATTGTCAGCAACAGATTAGCTTTCAGTGAGGGACAAATGTCCCAGTTTAGTTTCCCTTGACACCTTCTATTAATGCTATCGTATTATTTCAGTGGTAAAGTCAGCACACTGAGAATACAACTACAGAAACCATCTTTTATTTTCAAGAGGTAAATGCAATGTCAATCTATCAATGCCACTAAAATTTAGTTCCCTGGTGGTGAAAAACTGGGCCCGAAGACAAGCTGTTGTCATTGCTGTTGTGTTTTTTGCTTGTTTGGGGTGTTTTTTTGGGGGG
>NW_010221397.1:0-1173 GCF_000695765.1 Mesitornis unicolor | reverse complement strand
GGGTTGGACTGGGGGGCTTTGGGTCCCTTCCACCCAAACCCCACTGTGATTCTATAAATTCCCCTGCTGAAACGCTGCTGATTTCAGCATGTGGTACCTACACTTGCACACAGAGTATACAGTCAGACCCTGCCAGGTAAGGATGCATTTCTCTCTCCCACTTCCTTATGATTATTTAGCATCTGCACAGCAGCAGCACCAGCGAACCACGTTTATATTATGCAGGGACTTCATTATGGTAGGTGCTGCACAGAGAAACCAAAATGCGCCGTCTCCCAAAAGCTCTGGGCGCCCGTAGTCTGTGATGGCTTCCTCTCTGTGTCTCGTTGGCTTTCACACAATTTGTGCTGTACAGATCATTAACACAAATGTGTTGATCAAATCTCTGTGACTAACTAGAAATTGAGATTTTATTCCTCCCTTCCCTCCAGTAAGAGGTAATAGACCCAATGCCCAGAGCTTATTAGGGATCCAGTTCACACCTGTATAACCCCTGGTGAGTCCCCGCGGTGTGTGTGTGTTGATGATGAACTCCTGATTTATAAACCTCCTATTTACAAATTAATTCTCCAGCACAGACACTCGGGCTGACCTGAGCAACCAGCACCAACAAAAAAAATACCTTTCAAGCTCATTATATTCTCGCTAAATCTGCCGCTCGCACCGGCCTCTGCGCCGGGAAAGAGCTCCATGTTAGAAAACATATCAATGGTAAAATTAAAAGGGATAACAGTTTAATTGCTTATTATCTGAGGTTGTTTGCAGTTAAAATCAGAGAGTCATTTGGTTGGAAAAGAGCTTTAAGATTGAATCCAATGATGTGGCTGCCATCTTTGGCTTGAGGTCTGTGCTAAGCTGGAGGGCCAAGCTGGAGGGCAAGTATCTACCCCCATTTTTGGTGCCACCACCTTCCACACTGAATGTCTCATTGCACGGTCGAGGAGGATTTAGGCCAGAAATGAGACACGTCCCATGGAAGGGTCAACTGGTGAGGGCTGGGTGGATTCTGGAGGGGGAGAGCTTTTCTTATGACCATTGGGTTGGGTTTGCCATTCATTTGCTGTCAACCAAGAGCTTTTGAAGACCACAACAGGGACCTGGGCAGGGGATGTGGTGGTCATGGCAGTGATGTGTGTTTGCATCCCAAACCCAACCCCATCCTGGGCTGCATCC
>NW_010221396.1:0-1170 GCF_000695765.1 Mesitornis unicolor | reverse complement strand
GACACCACCTGTCCTTCCTTTTCAGGCTGGTTGGCAAAATCTATAAAAGCACTGAGGAAAACTCTACTTTGGATAACTAAGGGTGTACGTTTGCAAGGAAAACACAGTGGTGCACAGAACATGTGTGATCTCTTCTAACCTGTGCTTACAACAGTCAGTGCCATAAGGGACAACCCATGCGATCCCATAAATACCATTTCCCAGAAAGATCCTGGCAAAAATAGGAGGCTACTTAGCTGATCAGGCAGATGATGTAGCCGTAAGATGTGTTAATAAGTAATTAGCAATTTTACAGCATTCTTCTAGGGTGCCATGATCTCCGAGGGTAAATTATTATGGGATTACAGAACCAGAATATTTGAGAAGGGACTTGAAATTATTTTGGGGTGATTATTTAAGAAAACTTGAAGCTGGTGATGAATTTACATGTAAGTTGTAACAACACATAACACTTTCTTACAGAAAGTTGCCAAGTTAAATGACTTTTCAGTTGTGTAATAAAATAAAGATCTCTTATTGAATCATTTAGGGGAAGAGGTGATTAGATTTGCAATGGTATTAAGTTCTTATCAATGAATTAGACACAAATATCTTGAACTGAAGTATTGCAGTATCACATGTTGTACGATTACTTATGCTGGGCTCTATATACAGAGTCCTTGTGATTAGACACGATGAAGATGGCTTTTGGAGAAAAGCAGTGTATCTGTGTATGTGTGGTCTTGTCTAATTAAGTTAACTTCACTGTAAATATGTTTATTAGTTCAGTTTTATATAGTCTAACTAACAAGACAATAGAGTGTTCCCAGTTCAAGCTAGTACCTCTGCACAGCACTGCACACCACTGTGGGAAGACAACAGACTGGTGTGGATGGTGGGCTGAATGTTTCTGTGCTACTTCTATTGCACAAAACACTTGTGTAGAGGGTGTTATTATTGATATCAGTAGCACTCCTTTGGTTTTGTTAAATGCAGGTAATTACAGAAAGATGCAGGAGAATGAAATAGATATCTAGAAGTACATATTTCTATTGGCAGCAAAATGGCAGAAGTAGGGGCAAGTCAATAAAATAAGTAAGAATAAAAAAGAATATAATTTTTTATAGTATATTATAAGAAAGAATGTAATTTGAAAGAGATTTCAGGGTGTCCTGGTTTGAGCTAAATAGA
>NW_010221395.1:0-1170 GCF_000695765.1 Mesitornis unicolor | reverse complement strand
TATTATCTATATCTATTATCTATATCTACATTTATTTATATATTAGGTATCTATATATTACCTATTCCCATTTCTATCATTCTATTATTATTTCTATTATCTATGAAGTCCTCAAGTATTCACCTCCTCAAAGCTTTTATTACTCTTTGCTAAGGCTCAAATGGAAGGATATTTCCTCTGATCCTATAACACAACTGCAGACTACACGATTCCCAAATTGAATTACCAGGAATTTTCCCCATATGCTGTTTTGTGGTAAGATTTGTTGATGTAACTTCATATTTTCACAGACACCTCAAATCCCTCTGGGTGGTAGGAGCTGTGTTAGCAAATACTGACAAAACTGAGGTCACCAGGAGCAGAGTCAAACTTGAGTCTCCAAGGAGAAAGCACCCATTGGGTGCTTCAAAACCCATCAGGTATGACCCCCAATTTTGGAAAGTTTTTAGTTAAGTATTCTTGGGATGGAGAAAAATTATTTCCTCTTATTTTCGCCATAGAAAATATAACGTGCATCACAACTGCATGCAACTAATAAAACTGTGAAGGCAGAAATTGGTATGCACAAAGAAAAAACATTAAAATCAACTTACCCTCTATTTGTAGGGGATGCTTCCTCCGTTGCAATGTCTTGGCCAAGCCCAGGGCTGGTATCTGCAATGTGTACATGGATAGAGGCATGGGAGCAAGGTTTGGCCTCTTGACTTGGTTAAGTGCCCAGCACAGCCGACTGCACCCCTAGGATACAACCAAAAGTGTCCGTAGCATTACATGGACACACAAAAAAGCTGTCATTTGTGGTTTGGTGGAGGAGAGCACTCTCTACTGAGGCCAAAATGATTGCTTAATACAAACCTGTGTTCACAGAGGAGATGATAGTGAAGCCTCCACCATGAGATGTTCCAGTAAGTTTGGAAAGGGACATGTCTTGCTTCTAGAAGATATCCCAATACTTCAATATTGGAGCAGTTTCTCCAAATTCCCAAATCACAAACAGCTCATCACTGGTCACAGAGTTTCTCCCTTTACACTCAGACTGAAGGGCTGTTATGAACAGAGCTCTGGAGACATTCTCCTCCCAGCCTGAGCTCCAAAAACCTACATGTACTGAGCTGACACAGTCCAATTCTTTGGCTTTTTTACAGAATCACAGAGTCATTGAGGTTGGAA
>NW_010221394.1:0-1166 GCF_000695765.1 Mesitornis unicolor | reverse complement strand
AAAAAGGAAGAGATTTTGTCAGACTGTCTTTAAAGTACAACTGTCCCTCTGACAGCGATGTGGCCAAAGAGCTGATGTTAAGGAAGAAAGGGGGAAAGAGCCTGGAGCGCTCAGATCCATGTTCTGTTCAGCTGTGATTTATCACAGGGTTGACAGCTCCTTCTCTGTATCTCCCTCTGATTTAAACTCACCCCAAATAACCCAACTGTCCACACCATCAGGACTGTAAGTTGTCCTTGTTGCTCTTTCGGGACTCACCAGAAAGCGTTTCAACATCAGTGGTATGTTGTGGACTAAATGTCCCTCGAATTTTGGCTACAGCTGCCCTGGGGCTGGACTCAAATTGGAAGGGGGGTAAAAATTTCTATAAGAATGACCTGAAGTACCTGTCTGAGGAACAGGGATGTACTGCATGCCCAGTGTGTTTTTGTGCTGAGCTCATAGGTGCAAACCAAGAAGCTTTGTTGCATATGTAGGGGAAAGTTTGCTATCCAGTGACTTTCGGTATGACTTTGACTTTAAAGGGCTTTGCAGATAAGTCATATAAGTCAAAATTTACCCTAACAGACCATGATTTGAGGTTGCTTTCCAGAGGGTCTGAGGACTAATGTGAAGATCCTCATAGACATGAGACTGCTCTGAGCTCTGTCCTTTGCAAGGGACATATATCCTTAGCTTAACCTCTCTCCCAAGTCTTCAACGTTGGTTTCCTCTCCATGAGTATGAATATCGTATTCACGTCCAAAATGTTGGCTCTGGCTTCTCTCTGCTCTCTCAGGGTTGACGTAAAGCTAAATAGACATTGCAGCTAAACAATCTGAGATCTTGGGAGGAAAGTTGTAGGAGCGGTGCCCAAGGTTTAACAACTGCCAGTAACAACAGTGTGGAGGTCGTTAGTTGGATCACTTGGGATCCTGCAGGCTGGCTCATCATGTGATGTGTGTAATTTGTCTTTGTAAAGCCTAAAAGTGGTGAAGCCAAATCTGGAAGTAAAGGGAAGAGATCACAAGGTCCCGTCCACATTACAGCAGGGAGTGAACCAATCCCCATTGGAGAAGATGAGGACGATGATCTGGACCAAGAAACATTCAGCATAGTGAGTATTTTCCTTGGGAAATGGTTTGCTTGCATGTTATCTGAGGACATGTTTTAGGTGTCAGGGTGTG
>NW_010221393.1:0-1173 GCF_000695765.1 Mesitornis unicolor | reverse complement strand
GCCGCCCTCGCCATCTCTGCGGTCCCTGCTCCCCCTCAGGACTACCCTGCCCGGGGTGCCACCTCCGCCGGGTCTGCCCTGCCCGCGGAGCGCCCCGTGGGGTCATTTTTCAGGTGACTGCGGTCGCTTGGACGAAGTTGGTCACTGTCACTCGTAGGCTTGGGTCCCAGATGCGCCATGGAGGCACCGCGCAGGATTGCTGCAACAAGTAAGAGATAAGTGAAAACGAAGCACTATTTTTACAGGAGAGACATTATCTCCTTGTTGCTTGCTTCATTAGTAGGTTATGGCTTTTTCTTTTCCATTTTGCTGTTGTTTTGCAGTCTGGTTTCAGTTACTGCACAGAGCAGGCCTGATGCACGCCTGCTGAGCAGCAACCCCTTGCAGTTCTTCCCCATTGCACTCTGCTCTTGCGGCAATTTGAGGAGAAAGCCACAAGTGATGGGTATTTATTCAAAGGACTCGTGTACACAGCTTTGTATGCACAGAACCATTGCCACAAAGTGGATCTGAAGTGCATGTACTTAGAGCTAGGGAGGCTCGTGTGCTGTCACGCTGCCTCGGCCACAGCGAATGAGCGCATCTAGGGGTGCCGGGAGCTTCCCCGTGGGCCTGACAGCGGGCTCAGACATGGGGAACCATCTCCAGACGAGAGGTAGGAGTTCACTCTGTGTACCCGTAGTGACAGGGATTAATACGGCTGAAACTACGATGAAATCTTCCAGGAGTGACTATAAATAGGCGTGGGTGGCTTGTAGATTGAAATACATTTTAATAGCAAAGCAGGGCGAGCTGCCCAGTGCACAGCAGTCACAGCGTCAGGGCCCATGAGCCACCCTGGCCAACTCGTCCGAACACAGACAGGGCCGTGGGACAAACAGGACATCAGTGAGATCTGAAAGCCATGTTATTAAATAATATAAATGGCGCTAGAAGGAAGAAGAAAATGGACCAAAAACTAACTCCAGCTTGCAAGAACAGAAATAAAGCTCTGTGAAACGGAGTCTGGCTGTCCAAGGCCTTCCTGTCCGATGGGAGCCCGCGGGTACGAAATGCTGCATTCTCGCCTCGCCTCCCGTGGGACATGGGCCCGTGCTCTCTGCCGCGGCACGCCGCGCTTGGCCCGGCGGAGCAGGGCGGCCTGCTGTCGGGAGGGATGTCGCTCGGGGCTCC
>NW_010221392.1:0-1170 GCF_000695765.1 Mesitornis unicolor | reverse complement strand
ACTGATTGCTTTGCTTTGAAGTTTCAAAGTCTTCAGCAGTCTTCATTGGGACCCATTACTGCACGTTTCTGTTATGCATTTGTAGAATTTAATTTTGGCCTGTGTTCTGTATGCTGGTATTTATTTCTGGGGGTTTTTGCTACATTTCTTCTACTTCCCAGGAATGCTCAAGTTGTGCTGCAAGCCCTAGTAAAGCAGCTTGCAACCCTTACTGCTACTGCCCTTTGCAAAGCCTAAGAGCTCCACGAGCTCATAGTTTCGTTGAGTTTTCTGCCATGCTCTGAAGCAAAATTGCTTAATCTGACACAATTAACAAAAAGCTGTCAAATGTTTGTGCTGGTATTTTAGGTAGAAAGGAAACTTCTGTGAATAAGGAGGAGAAGATGAATGTATTGCAGCTATCAAGTGTGTTTCTGAGAGCTTAATCAGTATGCAAGTACCCGAAGCCTTGCTTCACTTGAAATACAAAACTGGCAACCCCTTCACTCTGTCCCTCTTGTCACGTTGTGGAGGCCACCAGTGTCGTGTCCCATACTAAAAGCAGATTATAAATGTAAGCTCAAAGAGGTAGTTTGAGGTTTGGGAGAGCTTTTGACTGGGTGGCAGCTGAAACACCTCATCTCACAGAGGCAAGGTGCCTGCAGCAGCTGCTTGTGATTCCCATCTCCCATCTTCACAGCAGCCGGGCCTGGCAGAATGTGCTTGTGACAAAATATCTGTGGGTTTAATGAGGGCGAAACTTGGCAGCTCTTGCCCAAAAAAGCACTGCCAGGAGTGTGAACACTTTTCAGATGGCTTAATGCAGTTAATGATCGGTTGTTGCTTTCCAGATAGTGACCTCCTTTGTGGGAAACACATTGCCCCTTGCGTGAAAAACAAAAATCTGTTCAGTTTTGTAACTGAAGACAAGGTATACTGTTGCATCAGCCCCAAACTGTCCTTCGTCAGCAATTTTGATTTCCGAAACATGATTAGGAGGATTGCCACATGATAAATATTCAGCGTGATCCGTACTTGTGCTTTGGGTTAGGCTCTGTGGATTCTTTTAAATGGGCAAGAAAGAGGGAACTGGGTAAAAGTACACTCTTGCCTAAGCAAGGGAACAAACTAGAAAAACAGATGGTGCTAAAAATAGTTTATTACCAAGGTCTAAATATGGCTCTGATTTTT
>NW_010221391.1:0-1165 GCF_000695765.1 Mesitornis unicolor | reverse complement strand
GATTCTATGAAACAGTATTTATTAAAATTTTAAAAATTGGCATTCTATAAACAAAGGATAATACATTCTAAATTTTTAATACATATGCAGAAATGTTACAATTGTAGGAACTTCATAGAGGGAGGGACATAGCTGCTCAGCATGGACACCCATTTATATATACAATCCTGATCTCTGGCATGAAAGCTTTTGTAAGTCTCTGAGAATTAAATTGCTTCAAATTTGACTCCATTACAACTTAATTTCAATTCAAAAAAGGAGTCTCGCATTTGCTTATAGGGGAACTTGTCTCATGGATCTCCTTGTGCAAAATTAAAACTTGGAATGCAGAAGAAAAACTGGAAATTCATCTTCCAAAACTGGAAAAAGTCAAGACATTAAGCCACTACTTAAAACACATTTCATTATGCAGTCCTCTGTCTTCTGTGGAGTGATGCTTATACTGAGTTGATAGTCATTTTTACCTCAAATTGTGAGGAAAAATGGTTCAGGTGTATCACACACACTCACTTGCAACACCTGGAGCTTCAGAATTATTCCCAAATGTCTTGCTATACATCAAGAGGCTTTCCTTGTTACTGTTAGTTGCTTGAAGATCCTTTTTTCACCAATTTGAAAAAGAAGTCTATGCGTCTGTATGTGTTGCTGTATGTTAGGTGAGCTAAATGGAGGAGCTGTTTTACTTATACGGTCCCATTAACTTGTCGCTAAGGATTATAATACCCTCAGAAATGAAGTTAACTCCCAGCACTAGACAGACAAATTAAAGTCACCTTTAACAAACATCAGGCCAAGGTAGAAACAAAAAGATTATTTATAAATAAACAACAGTTTACAAAGATTTATCAAGAGAAACACACAAATTAAATTAAAGAACCATCCATTGGTCTCATGTTAATAGTAATTTTAGTTAAAATAATTCAGAGCATAAGTTAAAACACACCTATTCTTAGTGTAAACATTTAATTAGTATATCACCATTGCTGAAGTGGTTGGCAGCCAGGTGTTTTTTAATATGTGTTTACTGAAATTAAGAAATGACCATAGATTTTACCTTCTAACTTAGTGTCAGTTTGGGAGTTTGTATGAAAACACAAAGCATGTTTATGCTCTTAAACTACATATAGAATCATTGAATCATAGAATGGTTTGAGTTGGAAGGGAT
>NW_010221390.1:0-1170 GCF_000695765.1 Mesitornis unicolor | reverse complement strand
CGCCCCAAGCAAGGATGCTTTCCCAAACCAAGCCCAAGCCCCCGCAGGAGGGCTCCGAGCGACACCCGCAGTAAGGCTCAGACACAAACTAATTGCAGGAGCACGGTGACATCTCCCTTGCTTTGCAGAGCATCCTCCCTTGCACCCTGCAAGGGTCCAGCTGGAGCAGAGGGGGCTGCAGGCAGTGCCCACCCCACACTGCTCTGGCCTCCCCAGAAATCCATGGGAACAGCTTACCAACACCCCTTGAATGCTTTCCAAATCATAGCTCTCATAGGACCTCATAAATACCATGAGGCTTCTTAGCACCTGGCAATCCTTTTCACCTTTTTCTCACCTTTTCCAGAAATGTCATGCCCATCTTTTTCTTTTAATGATTATTAAATGATTTAATAGAGATCATTTGTCACAGGCCTGCAATTAGCAGAGGTCCCACAAGAGGAATTTCCACATGTGACCGTGTTGTCTTCACGTCTCCCTACCTCCCCTCTATTGCTCATTGCAAAGGGTTGGTTTTTCTGGAGTCCTCTGGTACTGGTTGCTACTGAAGCGGGAGATGGGTTCCATAGAGATGAGCTGACATGGGACCTTTTTCAGATCCCAGGATCACAGAGCACTACATCAGGAAATTTCCAGTATGGTGACGAGACAAACAGCTGGAGACAAACTGGAAAAACACTTCTGTGTGTTGCCACCAGCAAATGTCCAAGGGAGAATTGCCCTGGACCCCTAGAAGTGGGTTTCAGCAGCACCCTGCAGCTTCAGGCTGCTCTTCTCCAGGAACATAATCAAAGTATTCATTTAAAGACAGTAGACAAAGGCAGTACAGAGAGCAACTGTGGGAAAACTGGCATGTCTGGCTATCCCACATATCTGCCTTTAATATACTCTCCTCAGCACGTCCCTTTAAGGTCAATGCTTTATAGCCCATAAAAGCTGAGGACCTTTAAAAAGCGTTAAACTCCCCTTGACTTTATCAAGAGCAGTGCAATAAGGTCAAGAGCGTCAGTGGTATGGCAGGGTTTGAGTGCATCCTCCCCTGGTGCCTTAGGAAGTTTGTTTTTGTTTTTGTGTTGTTACCATGGGCATCACCTTCCCCTGGCAGGGATCACAGTGGGACAAAAACAATTTCCCAAAAATCAGGGGAAGAAGGAAAGACTAGTGAGTTAC
>NW_010221389.1:0-1170 GCF_000695765.1 Mesitornis unicolor | reverse complement strand
CACGGTCCCGCTGCCCCTAGGCGGCACTGCACGTCCGCGGAACCTCCGCGGAGCCCAGGGCTGCGGGGTGGACCGGGAGGGACGGGAGAGGAGACGTGGGGAAAGAAAACCCAAGCCTGATTTGCTTCAGCAAGCTGGGAGCTCCAGGTGAAGTGGTTCAAAGACCAACACCTGGGTTAAGTGGTTCAATACCAACATCTGGGGAACGGTTCCTCTTCTCCAGCCTGGGGCTTACTGAGGAGAAGTGCTCCAAAATCCTTCTGGGGTGCTGAGGAGCAGCATGGTGTGGGTGTCCAAGTCCCAGACAAGGAACACAGGAGCAGTGCAGAGCCAGGTCACGCTGTGGGCAGAGTGACAAGGCTGGGTGGCTTTGCCAGCAAGGTAGACACAGATGGTTGTGACTCCAGATCCCCTACCTTGAGAAGGGGTTTAGAGTTCCCAGCACAAGGACAACTGAGCAGCAGGTGGGTATAAAACCACACTGGGCATTTCTATTCCCAGTCCTAAACAGCTCCTTCTGTGTCTTGGTGCTTGACTGTTTTCCTACTTGTGTTTCCCTGTTTAACATGGAGAAAATACTATTCCTAATTTCCCTGCTTGGCTGTCCATAAAGCAATTATCTGATAATTATTTCTGCTCATTGGCAAGTTAGTTCTAATGATGTTTGCTAAACATTTGATTACTATTGCAAATATCGCTTTTGCAAAGTCGAGTCAGGGCTGTGATTGCTTGAGATGGTTTCTGGAGGAAAGTGGGTTTCACAGGCAGGTGCCTTGTTTTATAGAGCTATCACAAAGCTAAGATTTGTGATGCTGTTAGGGTTTTCTGGTTACATAGATAAGATAATTAAGGTGCTTGGTGACTGATAGAATTAGACAGTAAAAATCTTGGATGCTTTCGGAAGAAACATAGGAAAAGAGAACAGGGATGAAACACAGGAAGAGAGAACGGGGGTGCTGAGGGAGCAGAGGCAAGGAGAGATGTCTCCTGTCTGTCTCTGGGATGTGCATTTACAGCCAAGCAAAATACTCTGGCTGTTTAAAAGCAGGAATATCTGCCCCCATTGCCCCAAACCCAACAGTAGTGGATGCAGGACAGATGCCGGAGGCGATGCTATGGAGCCAGCCCCTGCAAGCACCCGGTGCTTGGAGAGGGCTGCTGCCCCCCAGC
>NW_010221388.1:0-1166 GCF_000695765.1 Mesitornis unicolor | reverse complement strand
CCAATGTGTTTCAAACATAGTCCATGAAAACAGCTTTGGAGTTTAGCAGAGGTTTAAAAGCATTTTATTATAAGTGAAAATAAAGATACATCTTTAGCATCTTGTCTGATATTCAGAGGAGAGAGCCTCAGCCTTGACTTTCCTTCCAACAGCATCTCCCTCCCTAATGGCACATTCTCTTCACATTTTAAAACTGAAGTGCTTAGCAGCAGGCAGAGCCCAGCAGAAGCAGCCATTCAGCAATGGAGCATTTCAACCATAAGGAGAAAACAATAAACAGGCTCAAGAATTTGGATACAGAGAAAGAGACTGAAAGGAAAAAAAAGCGCCTTTTAGTGTAATTGAAAATAGGTTTACTGCTTTCTTCTCCTTGAAACTGGATTATCACATTTCTGAAATAACATTTTCAGACTAATTTCTCACAGTACTTTTTCAGTCTTCTGGCTAGGTAATATGCCTCAACTTCAAGGTAAAATCTTGGAGGCAATATATATCTCATGCTACAGGAGATACAAGTTAATTTGTCTTGTTCTCTGGTTCCTGAAGCTCGGGTGTGTTAAACGGGAGAGAAAGCAGTATTCCCAACTAAAACTGGATTCCCAGTATCTGATTTTCAAAAGCTTCTCAAAAAAAGTTCCTCGAAGGCTCAGCTCAGAAGACCTCCTCCAGCAAAATCTGGCTTTAAAAATGTGAACAGTCTCATTGACTTCAGCAGAACTCCCACAGGCTTCATCAGCGACTTGTGTGATTTGCTGGATTAAGGCCTTCACATGCTTGCTGTGCTACAGACTTCAATGCCACCACACGCTCCTGAAAATCGGGAATTGCTCTATTTTCAAGCGGAGACATGGGCAATCAGTCAGAGATGTTATGGAGGAACATGATGTTCTTAAAGTCAGTGGTGCTACATGGACATATCAGACTTTTCTGACTGTGGGTTGTTCTGCACATGTGCAACAATGAACTAACTTTTACCTCCAAAAACAGTGTCCTTCCTCTTTCCTTTCCCAAGAGGCCTGGCCTGCTAGGCCCTAGGAGGAGATGCCACTGAGGCCAACTAAGGTTGGGCTAGATGGGAAAAGCAGTGCCTTTCTCCACCAAAGTCCTTTTAGCATCTTTCCACCACAATAGTTCCCCTGAAACACCTTGCAACGCCTTGCAAACAC
>NW_010221387.1:0-1154 GCF_000695765.1 Mesitornis unicolor | reverse complement strand
GTTTGTTGTCTCTTTTTGTAATCTATAAGGATGAAATTACTGTGCATCTGACTAGTTGTGTGAAGATCTTTTGCAGTATCTAGCTTAGGTAGAAGTGGTCGTGCTGTAGTATTTTGAGTCATTAACTTTACTGCTTTGAAATTCCCTGCTGTATTTGTTTGCTTAAAGTTTGAGCTTGTTTTTAAGAAGCCAGGTGTTCTGAAGTGGAGGCATCACTGGCAAGGGAAGGAGAGTAAACAGTTGAATGTTCTTGTGCTTTAAAGGGGTGGTGGCAAACTGCTCTAATGGCTGTGTACGTTCTTTGGCCCTAGTGATCTGGTTTAGATAGTGTGGCTTGAAATGGGCGAGTAAGCTGTTTTCATTTGTCTTGCAGGACAGCACTTCAGCACAGCACTTATCTAGTATATGAAAATCAGTTTATTTAAATCTGTCCTTCAAGCTAAATGAAATATATAAGACCATTTCTTCATTGGTGAAAATAAACTGAAAATTGAAGCTATTTGAGTTTAATCTGCTGGTGGTTTGTTTTAAATAACTTCTTAACTGTTGAACAGATACTCAAAACTTGAAAGCTTTGCATGATGCTAATCAAACTCTTTTGTTTCTCTGGTGCATGTAGCCAGAGCAGCAGACAGAAGACCTTTTAAGAATGACTGAATCGTGGTTCACATCCTTGTCTAGCCAACCCCTGGAACTCTTCAGGAGCATCAGAACTCAGCCATTCCCCGATCTCCACTGTGGAGCTTTACGGGTATTTACTGTAAGTGCTTTTTGGTTTTATAGATCAGGTAGTGAGTTGTATTGCCAGTCAGTCTTGGGTGTTTCAGTGAATGGCACAGACTTCTTGTTAAAGCCCTGGAGTGCTCAGAAGTAAAGCCTTTTTCATTGCATTCACCATTTAAATAGGGCAGCAGACATGTCATGTCTGTCATGCTTATTTTCTGATAGGTTGGAGAAGAGGAGAATAAGAAGCACACCACCTGTGCTCTAGGGGGCTGAGTCGCTATCAGAGGTGCTGCTGTGATAAATCACTTGAAAGTTTAGAGATAAGCACTGAGCTGTGCTTGTTTTCCAGTGTTAAACCCTGCTGCTTGATTTGAGTGGTGGTTGTGTAACGACTGTGTAATACGAATATCCCATTTAATTTTGTTTTT
>NW_010221386.1:0-1156 GCF_000695765.1 Mesitornis unicolor | reverse complement strand
TTTTTTTTTTTCCCACGAGACACATCATGGTTTTTTGGGCCACATGAACTTTACCACTTCTCTTAAGAAATTATTTTGCTTCCTAACTGTTTTCAGTCTCAGAAAAAAATATGTCTATCATCCAGCCACTGCTTTACTTTTTATAGCCATTTCTCTAAGCTATCACATTTTAAGTAACGCTGTTCCGTTCTTCTCCCTTAACTATTCTTATGCACTTTCCTGCCTTCAGGCATTGCTTAGCCAACCAACAAATTCTAAGTTAATGCTTCCAGCTCCCTTATTAAATAATTTGTTGCTATTCAATTTCGATTCTTCTGTGTTAATACCTCTCTTGCAAAGAAAACAAAACAAAAGAGTATATTCTAGGAATGTTCGTATCAAAGTTGCATAAATGAAATTATTATCGTGTTTTTATGCACATGAAGGCAAAAAATGAAAACTTCAGATTTCTTTCCACATATGTGAAACCTCATTTAATAAAGTGTCTACTGTTATCTTGAACTTTAATATAATTTCTAGAGTCATCCTCCTCACCCTCGCCTGTGTGGAAATCTTTTCATATTATTTACCATAAAACCACCAGTACTCATTTTTCACAGGTTGTATCTCATTGTTCTTTTCTTTCTTACCCTCAGCTTACCTTCAGGATATTCCTCTACTCTTATCAGTATTTACATGAGTTGACCAGGCAGTACCCAAAGCTGTTGTTCATTACCTCTTCCAGATCATTAATGAATATATGACATAAGAAGACATTCGATAGGTGACACTGTGGGGTTGTCAGGAAGCCTGCATTTTGCTTGTTATATTCTGTGTTATAACAACTGTCACATTTCACTTATGCATATTTCACTTCAATTTTCCTTCTATAATGTAGGTCAGCACCTGTTCCATTCGATACTCGATTTAAATCTGAGACTTATCGCCTTAATACACTAAACACTGTTGATCACCTTAATTTCAAAAGTTAGCATTTCTCATGCTGGTATCTGTATAGACAGCATTGGTTGGTTTTTAGCCTACTATGTAGGTGCTCATGCTCCTATTTCACATTAAATTAATTTCAGACTGACTGCTTAGATAAAAATGAAACAGTTGAAGGTGGACTTTCAACTTACAAAGCAACACTAGAATCACAGAATCACAGAATCACAGA
>NW_010221385.1:0-1169 GCF_000695765.1 Mesitornis unicolor | reverse complement strand
CGGGGAGCCCCCGTTCCCTGCCGGTCCGCCCGCGGTTTGTGTGGCTGGGCTTTGGCGGGAACGCTTCGCAACACTACTCGGTTCCTAGGCCGCGGCTGCGGTTTGTCCGTGCGCTGGTGAGGCCTCCCCCAGCAGCAGGGAGCACTTGTGGGCCCGGTCATCCCCTCACCTCCCACAGCAACCTGGGCCAGGTCCCTGAAGAGATTTATATATACACGTATAATTCTACAGTAAAATTCTATAAATAGTATCTATAGAATTATAGACATAATTCTACATTAAAAATCACTGATCATCAAAGCAACCCTGCAGGCGAGGCTAGCTCCGAAGCTGCAACAATACCTTAATGAACCTATGGCCATCCATACTGCTGAGTTAGCACAGTAACACCAACGGGAAATGTCTGATAGCACAAGGGACGTACTGGGTAATCTGAGCTTCTGCCAGTCAGGCAATCGGGACACCACTGATAGGGGTGCAGGCTTTGTGACACAGGTTTTGCAGCTTTTATGTATCCACTGCAGACTTCTTGATTTTCAAAGACTGGGAGAATATCCTCACTAATTTTTCAAGAAGATTACATAGTTTACCAGTGCAAAGTTTAGCATTTTCTTAGAATTGGGATAGATAGGTAGGATTGGATTGGTAGGGATGTAAAAATCCACCTCATCTTCCCTACTTCACACATAAACCCCAATAAGAAAGATCCCACAGCTGCAATTAAGCGAGCGTTTCTGTGGATGAGACCTAAGCAAGAAAACAACTCAGATTGTTTTCTCCTGACAGAATAACATGCATGTTTCAATGCCAATTCGCCATCTGCAGTCGTGATTGACCCAGGTAGATGTGCACATAGCTTCAAGCGCCACTTTAATTTCAGATGAGAACAATACACACTGCTCAGTCAGAGCCTGTGAGTACTAAGAAGTCAGAATTGTGTGGCTTTGCCAGAAAGGTGTGCGCCCCTGGGAAGCAAGTTTGAAGCCAAGGTTACAGCCCAATATAAGAAGCAAACAAATTGAGCAGCTGAAATAAGTTCTTGAGTTTTTCTTCACCTTCTAAAACTTTCCTAGGCAACTTTAAGTTTTTACATTCCTTTATAGATGTTTGACCACATATACATATATTTACAGTTCCATATTTCACACAGAATCACAGAATCGCTCGGT
>NW_010221384.1:0-1141 GCF_000695765.1 Mesitornis unicolor | reverse complement strand
TTTTTTTCTTGCACCTCTTTGTAGCAGAATTCACTCTTGAATCAGTCTTATTAAAATTTATTCCTTTCTTTTCTTTTGTCGTACTGAAATAGGAGTATTATTTTTTTACATAAATTATTATTATCCACAACATTCCTCATCTACTGAAAACAGAGAAAGCATTTCTATTGATGATTCAGTACAATGCAGAATGGTTTTATAAAAAATCTTTTATGCAGTATTAAAGATTTTTTTTCATGTGATAATTTTTTACATAAGCTCAATATTTTGAATTCAGCTGAGGAATCAGTTTGCTGTTTATTCAATAGTTTTCTATTTCTTTTAAGGAACAAAAGCTTTCTCCTGTTGGCATGATTTAGTAGCAATAAATTCAAGTGTTACTAAGGTCGGCATAATCCACAAAGCTCAATGGTGAAAAAAAATAATTTGTGTCCTGAAGACAACAGTATACAGCAGTATAAAAAAAAGTATTACTTAATATCATTTTTGCTCTCAGTATAAAATCAGTACTTACTTCATCATGTTGAGATCAGTTTGAAACTTTCTAGTTAGATATGCTATCACTAGATGCAAATCAATTCCAGAATCTTTCCTGAAAAAAAGAATTTAAAAATTGAAAACTTTGTGCCTTGTGCTGGAAATCACTGACTTTCCACAATTTCAGTGTAAATCAGTGGGGATTAAGACTGCTTTTCTCATTACTCTTTTGTGAATGTAACTCAAGAGCAAGTAAGGAATAAGAGCATTGTCATGGTCCAAATAACACCAAGACACAGACATAAATTTTTCCGCTCCTGGGCTTTCAACATACTTGAGTTTTGCAAAAGTGCAATAATAGAAATCATACTAGATTTCTGCAGTGTTTTTACAACTTGATGATATAAATAGTCTTAAGTAAATTTTCATTCCATATACCCATGATGAAATTTGTGACAGGAACCAGTAAAGGTACTTGGCAGCCATTAGCCTATTGTTCAGGGAACTCACTGGGGCCATATAGCACCTCTTCTGAATGAAGAGTATTACATTACCAGAATCACGGTAATTTTCACAAAAGCTCACATTCAGCCACAATTTTTGCCTTTAGCCTTTAGCTTACTTAGGTAATTTTTGCTCCAGAAAAGATTCCAAGTCTATTAAT
>NW_010221383.1:0-1167 GCF_000695765.1 Mesitornis unicolor | reverse complement strand
CTCCTAATATTCTGTGAGTCTGTGATTCTGTAACAAGTGTTTTCTACAGCCTGATATTGTCTGGACTAAACTGCATAGCAGACTCTTTGACCTAAATTTATCCAGACAGCAGAAAATTATAGTAGTTGAAAATAAAAGCATCTCCAGGCAAGTAAATAGCCCATTTCTTACCATTTCATTAAATTATCTTGGCATCTGGCACGTTTCTGCTGAGACCACCCTCCCCATCAGAGGAAAATACTTCAGCCCTGCTGGGACACTCAGATCAATGGCACACAGTAGTCAGATGTAAAATTTGGGGCCTGGTTTCTATCCTAGGCAGAGATGAGTTGCCTTGCTTCCCTTCTGCACCTTCCTCGAGTTTCAACTCTCAGTCTTTCTACTCACTCTGGCATTACCTCTGCTTGCAATGAAATCAGACATCCTGAAGAGCTACCCCTTACAAGTGTCTGCCCTCAGCTCAAGTTGAGCAAATAGCCTTTGTGAGGTGTACTCTGATGAATGGTATCCCCCCAGTCGGCTGTGGTTAGCTCTGAAGGCTGAAAATAGATGGGTAAACCACTGTGCCTTCCTCAGCTCCAAAATGAGTTCCTCTCAGCAGCAACTGGAGATGGAGCAGGTGTTGGTGCCCTCCAGCACCAGCGGGGCTGAGTCTCTCCCAAGGACACAGTACAGTCATGCTCCAAGGAGGGTGTTGATATAATAGGGGCTGCAAGGGAAGGCTGGGTTGGCTGCAACAGATTTTAGCCCAAGTACGGAGTGTGAAACCTAAAGGATTAAACAACTGAAAACAAATAAAGTGAACATTTATCATTCCAAAGCCTCCTGATTTTTCAAAGGCAGTCTCATGATTACAGAGGGTTGGTCTCACAATGTCTGGTTGATCAGCTTTGGAAAGAAAAGACAATTTGATGAATACTACCTTTTCTGACCTGTTTTCTACCTGTTTTCTACCACTTTTCTACCTTTTCTCCTGTTTTCGCCTATGTTGCACTTTGAATCAACAGAAACAGAAGAATTTATGTATCAGACAATAGTGTCTTTTGCCTAGACTTTAGCAACCACCACCTCAGAGGAAAAGTAATGTCCTTCCCCTACTCCCCAATTTCTGAATACCCACTGGATGTATTATTTGCCTGTTCTCTTTCAGGAAAGTTTCTTCGCAAG
>NW_010221382.1:0-1167 GCF_000695765.1 Mesitornis unicolor | reverse complement strand
CTCTTTCTCTTCAGCTTTCAAAGCCTTTAAACTGCTCCCTCTCTGGCTCACGGTGGTGAGACAGACTGCAGCTTGTCCACATTGCTTGAACCTGACCTCAGATAAATTAAAGCAGACCATGATATTCTGGAGTAGCTTGCTCCCCACACCACAAAGCCCCTGTAAAACATCATCCCGTGGTGATATTGGGCTGCAGAAACACAGGAAAGGTGTGTGCATGCTGCATAATGTATAGAAAAATGAGCTAGATGAGATCCTGGCTGGCAAGTAGTTTGCTGTAGGAGCGCGCTGTGCTTCTGGCTGCCCAGTGTCAAGCAGGGTGTGTGACTTGGCACCATCTCAGCTGAGCTGCTTGACGTTGCTTCTCCAGGACAACCTGGCTACCTCCCTCCCCGTGCTACTGCAGCAATGCAACGTGGAGGTATCTGCGAAAGTTGCTCCTAGCTCCCAACATGAAAAGTCACGTCAGACAAAAAGGAGGGGAAGGGAAGGAGAATTTGCCCGTTTCTGTGGATGATCTGGCTGCAGGTGGCTGAGGTTGTGTCTAGAAACAGAAACTCAGTCTCCTGAGTCCTGACTGGTCTCTGCACTGGCCCAGAAAGATGAACATTGGGAATGTCAAAGCTCCACTTCACGAGGCTGCTGGCAGGGACTGTGCTACAAAGAAGCAGTCTCTCAGTAGATTCATAAGCAAATACCACCATAAAATGGAAGTTATTTTTTCCTGCAGCAGACCCTATCAATCTGGCAATCCATGTATCTAGATTTCATTTATGCTTCCAAGTAAACTGGCATTTAGAGCAATTTGCATGTATTTTTTTCATTGCTTGCGCAACCCTAATGTGGACAGAGCACAGACTTAGCAGCATTTCAAATAAACAGGCTCTCTGCCCCAAGACAAATTCTCCAAAGTGACTGAAATCTCCGTAATTCAAACTGATATGCTAGGAGAACTGGAGTCATGTTCAGCTCAAGATGTACAGCACTGAGGCAATGACATGAGCAGCATCAAGCTGAAAAGGTAAACAAAATGATGAAACGCTTTGGGATGAGCATTAATCAAAACCTCAGGGAACCTGGGGCAGGTTCAGAGCATGATCCACACTCTGCATGTTAGACCCCTTCTGCCAGCCTTGGCACTGCTCCCGTAGAGCCATATTGTGGCAT
>NW_010221381.1:0-1136 GCF_000695765.1 Mesitornis unicolor | reverse complement strand
ATGTAAAGGCAGTGCCAGGAAGCCAGACAGGCTGGACTTTACAGTGCATCCTTACCCACAGTAACAGCTCTACACATCCTCAGCGTACACGTGCGACCAAGCGTGCCCCAACACTTGCTGTGGAATAGCCAACACTATCAACCTGCCAACCCTGTAATAACTCTGACCAGCAGTTCAGAGATATGCTTACGTCAGTGACTAAAGACATGAAAAACCTAATGCAGTCAGAACCGCTAGGTCAAGTGTGATTTAGTGTGCAGCAAGAGTCCTCAAGCCCCAGGCAGAATAGCAGCTGCAACTATTTCAAGAGTCATTAACAGAAACAATGGTTCTGTAACTGTCTTAGTAATTAAAGCCTCAACAAACACATTTCTGTTTGACACCACAGTAATTCTATAGTTTCATGATCAAAAATGCCTTCTCTCTACAAAAACATTGGTCATATTTTAGAAGACTATGCTTTAGATAGAAAATACGGATCACAGTATGAAAAAGCATAGCACAGAAATTAAACCGGATTTAGTCTATACATACTCAATCCAGACCAGCAAATCAACTCCTTTGCTTCTCCAGTGAGGACACCGGAGCCACAGAATGCTTACCGGCACATCTTTCTTGAAGCTGACTCCAGTTGGTCGGGTGATTGTAATGGTTTTTGCAACAGTGGTAGTGGTTGAGGTGGTTACTATAGTGCTGACTTGGCCAGCAAGAGGAGCTTTTGCTGGAACTTGGGCCTGGGCCTGAGCCTGGGCAAGTGCAATACTTCCAGGGGTGGTGATTGAACCCTGCATCTTCACAGGAGGATCTCTGGATTGCTGTCCGTATTCTATGTACTAAAACGGGGTAAAAAAGCATGTACAAAGGTTCACACACTGCAACAAAACTTAAATGGGCAGTACAAAAGTTTGCTGACAATCTTTAAAATACTTGACACTAATGCTGTGAAAGGAATCTGAAAACTACAACTGAACACCCTTATAAAGCATATCTTGTCACTATTAACTTTATTACTGCAGAGGAACCTCAAGCTGACCCCAACAGGTTGATGCCAAGTGTCAAGAGACTCCATATCCTCAAAATTTTACAGAGCACTACTCTGAAACCCCCACCCCTGCCGGCCTGGGACAGCAGAGCAA
>NW_010221380.1:0-1167 GCF_000695765.1 Mesitornis unicolor | reverse complement strand
TGCTCATCTCACCTGCCCTCAGACACCTGGGCCAAGGTGAGAGATTAAATCCAAGCCTCTGGTCTGGGGATGCGAAACATCTCGGTGGCTGAGGAGCGAGGCAGGGCTGGAGTTCGACACCGAGTCAGGTCTGGATTGATTTCTCGTTTTGATTGAGGATCCAGAGGAAAAGAGGAGGAGCGCATCAGTTACAGTCATGCGTGCAGCCAGACTGGGAAACATGACAAGCGTTCAGCGGAGAGAAATAATCGAGATAATGGAAAGACAAACAAACAGTAAAGGAAAATGAAGATACGTTGGTCTGCTAGGGGAATTCTATGGAGTAGCAATAAAACAGTGATGAGATGGAGAGAGGTTTAAGGTGGCAGTGGCCGAATGTCGCGATGAAACTTCGCTGCCCAGGAGAGAAAGAGCAGTCGTGTTTGGAAACCAGACCTCAGGTATTTTCCAGCAAGAACAGGCTTTTCTGGGAGATAGCAACATTCGCCAGGCCTGGCTAATTCAGAAATGCCCCAAAACTATGCCACATTCATCACAGATTCATCACGGATCCTTCATGAACACGGGCGATACTCGCATGGGACTTCGCTGCCGGGAGACCCTCCTGTTCAGCTCCTGCTCCTTGTGTATTTAAAACCCTCTTTAAAGTCCTGTTTTCTTATTAGCAAAAACGGGACCGACTGACTGACGTCCTTAAATAGCAGCAGGCACTGGGGATGCCACAGGGCGCTGAGCTTGGGAGATTTCTTGGTCATGGATGTGACAGCGTCCAGCAGAGAGGGGCTGCTTAAAATAATCTGGGGATACCATCATCTATACCATTTATTTTCTGCAGTCTTTTCATGTGGTGGGTGCACAGGGGTGTTTGTTATCATATTAATGTCTGTTATGTTATTTGAAGAGTCGTAGGTGTAGATGGAGGTTGCCTCTCCAAGCGCTGGTGTTGAGTTGGTCTGCCTGGGTCATCTCCAGCTGCCCCAGCTGGCAGCTTAAATGGACAGCATGGAGAACATGTGTAAATCATGCAGGAATAGAGTGCAGAAATACAGTATAGAAATATAGTATAGAAATATATACATAAATATAATAGGTAAATAGAGTCCAGATATGTAATACATAAATATATATATATAAAAAATAGGTAAATATAGTCCAGATATGCAATAC
>NW_010221379.1:0-1166 GCF_000695765.1 Mesitornis unicolor | reverse complement strand
AGCAGCCAGTTTCCTGAGCAAGATGCAAAGTGCTGCCCTCACTGCAGAGGAACAGCTTATAATCCTTTGCTGCTGCACTTCTCTGCTGTATTTTTTTGGAAGTTTTCACCTGTTTCAGGGACTCCAAGAGCCTTTGAAGTGCTCAGGTTAGTACATACCCAATACTTGACCTTGCTGCATACGAGAGGTAGCAAACACAGGTATTCAGGAGACTGGAACCACTTGAGTCAAGAGCTCAACTAAGAGTTTTGAGAATGTCAGTGATGCCTTGATGATGGACCTGAAGCAACTATTAAAGACCCAGATGTATGTAGATATGTTTGCGAGCCTCCAAATAGAGCTCTCAAATAATCCGGTATTTCAGATGAAAGAAAAATGTCATTCTGCTGAAGAACCTAGCATGTTAAAAAATGAAACACGTAACATTCAAAGGGAGAAACAGGAACAGCAAACCTCAAGTCAGAGGCAAACTTGGAAGAAAGATGAGCGTGGTTTCTAAAGGAGAAACCCAAAACGTGGAATTTAGAGTATGAGGAAGAAAATGAGCCCCTCTCAAGTTCTCCCTTGTAATTGCACTTGAAATACTTAACTACTCGTATCAACACTACTAAACAAAGGTAAATAGCTGCCGGAATAGGAAAGCAGATAAGCAGAAAACGTTTAACTACTGCCTGAGGAGAAAGACCTTTGAAATGAACGCTGGCTCACATAGAAAAATATGTAATTTTATAGGGAAAAAAATACTTGAAGTAATGGGGTTTACAGTAAATGCAGAAGAATTCGGCAGGCACTAACAGAACATATACTTTGAGACTCAGGTTCGTTTTACTATAAACCAGGTGTGCATGCAAGGCCGGTGCTTTGTGGGGCAATCCTCCAGTAAATTACAGGGAAAAAAACCAAACAACAACAAACTGAAGGGGAATTTAAAGGCTTAGCTTCCTCTGAAATGTAGTGGTGAACCAACTCTAGGAAGTCACAGAAAGCTGTCAGGCTCCCGTTGCTGATTGCTTTCTCTATTAGGCAGACTAAACAATTCGAAGTCTAGTTTTTCTTCAACCTTGTAAACTCTCAGAGCTCCACAGCGCCAGCCGCGGCACAGCTCAGCGGCCTGCGGCAAGAACCGGGAGGCTGCGGACAAAGGCGCCACCGGGCCGGCCTCAGCC
>NW_010221378.1:0-1162 GCF_000695765.1 Mesitornis unicolor | reverse complement strand
TAACTCTTAACCAGTTTCTGGATCTTTTGAAATAATTGTATACTTAAAGTGATTCCACATTAAATATGAAGCTGTGACCATGATTTTTGCTCCGTGTGGTAAAGAATGAATTTGCAGTTTGTCTCTGGTTTTCCTCCTTATTTTAATGGGCTGTTTTAGGTGACTTCTCGCTCTTGTTAATCTAAGAAGTATGGAAAAGTTTTAAAAAATACAGAGCTAGCTTTGACTTTAAATATTACACTGTACACTTGAGAAGGCAAACCCAAGACCAAGTACTCCATTTATGAGCAAGTAATCATTTTAATATCTCGTGTTTTGGTAATGCTAGCAGTTTTCTAACAAGCAGTATTTGCCTTTTTTTATTCAGCAACGCTGTGCGTTAAATCTCAAAATCCCAGGCACCGTAGTCATCATACACAAAAGAGAAATGTGCACGACAAGAATTTTCCCCTCAGTGCCCACTTTAGAGGAACAGCTGGTGAAAATGTGAGCTGTTCTGTTTTGAAGCTTTTCTGAACTTTGACTTGTCTGCAGAGATTCTAAGTGTGTGCTATGTGTGAGCAGTGTGGTTTCACATATATTCATAGAGGCATAGCTTGAAATTATAGTCTGTTGGACATGGTCCATCAACTTCTTGCCCTGCTGCGAAATTCTAGATGAACTGTTAATCTTACAGAGCTCTTGAATGTGATGGGTTCATTTGCAGCTTCTATTTTTAAACCTATTTCACTACTCAGAAGTGATTTAATAGTACTTAAAGTTGTTGTACCTAGCAGATTTCTGAGAGTTGGAATCAACTTCAAATATTCCTAAAACAATTTCTGTGTATGTTTAACATTATTGCTGCTGGCTGAATGTCTGCTGATCATTAGTCTGTTAAGTATCCACACAATGCCGAATTAATTTCTTTATTAAACAATTAAGACTTGTTTGAACTACCAAAATGGATTTTAATAGCATAGCATTAATAATAGAGGAAGGCGGGCGGAAGTAGTAGTCACAATTTGCAATCTGTTTTTTTTTCCACTTGCATTGTAGGTTTACAAAGTACAGTTTCAACAAAAACATCTGGTTTTCTTCTGTTGTTGGCTTTTTTTCTTTGAAAGCTGTAATGCAAAGAGCTTTCTAGCCAGAAAGGCTGAGGTACTTAATGCCTTCTTTG
>NW_010221377.1:0-1162 GCF_000695765.1 Mesitornis unicolor | reverse complement strand
ATTCTGTGATTCTGTGATTCTGTGACAGTGACAACAAGAAGGGATCAACAGCACCCCAAGTAATCCTTCCAGCTCTGTCAAAAATTCCTACGGCACAGCATAAATCAGGAGACTGCTCAGTTCCTCTGCCATAGGTTCCTCGAATCCTATGGCAAGAGTTTGTACCAGTTACCCGCTTGCACAGCTCTCCTGTGAGAGAGCTGGATGATTTTTCTCTTCGTCTCTCTTGTTTCCAGACTCCCCTGCTGTGCATTAGCCTCTCACACAAGGAAGTGCTTGGGAGACGCTTAAAAAGAGGATGGAGCAGCCAAAATGCCCACTGTCTAACTTCGGGTCGGGAAAGCACCTCAGTAGCACCGCAGGGATGGGGGAAGAAATCACAGCTCTGTCTCACCCCCTCAAAGCCCCGGGAACACAAAACGACAGACAGACAGGTGGCATTTTGCAATGATGCTGCAGCAAAGGCGCACTCGTGCAGACATCGTCCTGTTCCAAACTGTGCAAGCAAGCAGGCTTTCACCCTGTACTTAGAGCAAAGGGACTGCAAGTGGGGGAAAAGAGGCTTATTTGATTTTTGCAGCAAGTCTGAGGCATGAAACAAATGCCAAGGGCCAAGTCCTCAGGGAAAAGAAGGAACATTGAAAAAAAAATCAGAAAAATTAGCAGTTTAGAGCAAGAAATAGGTATTAATAAGAGAATGTTAAATTTTAGTTGTCACAAAAATCAAAATATCAGAGAAACAAACTGGAAGGAAAAAAAGAAATCCCTTTTCCTAGTTTTTCAGCATTTTTTAACATCCTCTTTTCAAAAAGTGTATTCCTTCCTTTTCGAATGGAAGAGGGCTAGAGATAGAGGAACAAAAGAAAACTAAAGCAAAAATAAAATGCACACAGAAATAGAAGCTGGAAGAAAGTCTAAGTGGTTACATCTCCCACAAAACAGTGAGGAAATTAAATGTCCACCAAGCTTAGCATCAAGTAAAATTTCTTCACACACTAAAACTTACTCCATAACTGCCCCTGCACTGCATGAAGCCATCCCAATTGCCCTACCTGTACTGGTTTTAAGCCTATTTTATTTTCTTTTAAATGCACAGCAAAGACACAACCTTTTTCTCTTGTTGGGAAGATGTGCTATTGGATCCAACGGCGCTTGAAGGACG
>NW_010221376.1:0-1165 GCF_000695765.1 Mesitornis unicolor | reverse complement strand
GCACAATGCCTTGTGCAACAACTGCATGCTCTTGCTAACAGGAAAAAAAGGAGAGAAGAAATGAGAATGAAAACGTGAATTCCCGTGCTCCATTTGAATACTCCTTGGCTCTGTCATAAATTCTCTCCACATCTTAGACAATTCCGTGAACAATTTGTAGTGTGGAGTCAAAGTAGCAACGTCCAATTCATCTGAGATCTGGGAAACCAGAGCAACTCAGAGGAAAGACAAACTAGTAATACAAAGAAAAATCATCATGATTCTATTGTTATAGACTGCTACTGGCCCTTCTTCCAAATAACTATCATTTGAAAACACTCCTCTTAGACACCTTCCATTTATGAACCCAAAACCTGCACAGTGACACTGTCAATGTTCAGAAAAATTTATTGTATTCCCTACTGAGTGTCTGCATCACGCAAGACATCGGTTTACAGCTGGTCCAGAGAATGCCAAAACCTCCAGCAGCCATACCATGGATCAGAAATGCGTCCCACCCTCTGAATTCATACTTGAAGCTGCTTCTTGTTCCACAGAGGACACTGACTAGCCTTATGTGGCTCTGAATCAAATTAAATGAATGGTTGTATTACATTATTACAGATGCAGCTAAATGCTGTTCACTTGTCCCCAGCAAAACATCCTTCGACCCTGTGGGGAATAATGTTGGAGTCAGAAAGTTAATTAATAGTTTCATGTGGCACCAGGGACAGTCTGTGAGAGGTAGTGAGCAGGGAAGCTTAATTTTCATTCAATATACTCAGGTACTAGGAAGACTGCATTAGTAACTTCAACAGAATATATTACAGTGTCCATTGCAAAACCAAGAAACAAAGATACTGTAAAGCTATTTGGTACTTTCCTAAATGGGAACAGATATTAATAGCTGTCTATCAACAACTCCTTTTATACATAACATTTTGAAAGAACTGTACACATGAACCCATGCCAATCCATTTCAGCCTCTAGAGACAGGAACACCTATTTGATTTCTTAATTCTACTTCTGGTTGTGATCATTCGAACTTCACTTCCTTCCTTCTGACACATACAGTCACCACCACTATGCAGTCTGTATGTCTCAAGACAGCGTCTAACACAAAACATACAGACAACAGAGCATCTCGGGGTTCTTACTGCTACCTGCACGCTGCCAAACATGAACA
>NW_010221375.1:0-1165 GCF_000695765.1 Mesitornis unicolor | reverse complement strand
TTCTTCCTTAAAAGAGCTGCTTCCCTGAGCACCTGTTTAATGACTGTCTATACGAGATAACTTGCAGTGAAAGGAAGTGTCAAATGCAGGTGCAAGAAAAAGAAAACAAAACCAAACCTGACTAGCTGTTGGTCGCTTTTTGGGGTCCCACTGCAGCATGTCTCTCATGAGCTGCACCGCTTCACTGCTAGCATTTGGTATGAGGGTTTTTAGATTGTTAGGTACACACTGAGGCCAGTGAAAATTCATGGAGGCTGAAAGTTGGTAGCCTTCAGGCCAGTCATTCTGGAAGAATGATATTTCTAATCAGAAAGAAAGTTCAGCTGTAAAATATCATACACTAGCATATATTCTGCTATCAGTAACAGACTGTGTCCAGCTTACTCCAGACTCTTTGAAAGACTTCACTAGAAGTTTTCACCTGAAGCCTCTGGTGAGAGGTAAGCCCTGCTTTACATCTGACCAAGTAAAAGGCACAAATGGAATCAAGACATAAGATTCTTGCCACAGTTCCAATTTCTAACCTCTTATACCATAGGTTTATACACAATATGCAAGAGAAAATGAAATTTCAGCCTACTGAAATCACAGTCTAATGACTGTTTGTTGTTCAGGGGTCTATTTCTCTTCCTCTAAATGTCAGGTTTTACTACATAATTACATAATGCTTATTTCACAGAAACTAAGTTTTAATTTAGTTTACCATATCTGAGACCAATGCCATACAACAGCAGTAAGCATGAAAATCGGTTATTTTTATGCTTACTGCTATTGTAAAAGTCTGTATTGCAGAACACTTCTACTATTACTGCAGGGTGGAATGTCACTGTAGCTACCTTTTTTGGCGTCCCCAGAACTTGGCAAATTTTGAATATAGTATCAATTTCACTGGCGCCTGGGAAGAGTGGCCTCAGTGTGTAAACTTCTGCCATTATACAACCAACAGCCCAAATATCTATTGGAGAACTATAGCTGGTGGATCTCAGGAGAACTTCAGGAGCCCTGTACCTGTAAGAGAGAAAAACAAAAAACAAATCCCAACAATCAATACAATTCAAGCAGCCATACATGAAACCATTCAGCTCTTCATTCTTTGCTGTTCAGAGCAAATATCCCTTAAAAAGCTCCTATCCTCTCCTATCCTATACATAAATTTTTTTTTTTT
>NW_010221374.1:0-1156 GCF_000695765.1 Mesitornis unicolor | reverse complement strand
TTTTGGTACATCCTAGATCATGCTCCAGCCAAATGGATGATGTTTTATTCTTGTGGCCACTGTTTCATTATTCCATTGCTCTTCAAACTTCCTAGTTTTCTAGGTTAGTTAAGGAGCTGAATCAATAAATATAGCTAGGCATTTTTCAGCCCACTACAGCTGTAAGGACTTGGTTTGCAGAGATTTTTTAAATGTATGTACCTTAGTATGCATGCTTTGTGTTTCTCCTGGCTCTTGGTGAGAAATCTACTGTGGTCAAGGTCTTACATTTGGAAGTGTACCAAGTGCAGGAACAGGAGATAGCTGATCATTGTTTGGAAGAAGAAAATGAGACAGGGTTTGAGAGAGATAGAGTGAAGAAATAGATATAAATTAATTCCTAATAACTGTAAAGTATGAGGTCAATAAGATAAGCAGTACTGACAAAGCATATTTGAGAAGTTGAGAGGCATCATGCTGAGATAAGCAGATTTTTCATACTTCTATTTTAATGTGATTGATTGACATAGATAAAATAGGTGATAGTTTAATTTCTCATATGTATAACCACTTCCCATCTTAATTAATCTGCAGTTAAAGGAGAGGATTTACTTGCTACCTCCACTTCTGGAAGAGAAAGGAACCACTCTATGCTGTCAGGCAAATTCATATAGCATTCAACATAGTATAACGCTGAGATCTCCAGCATGATGTGGTAAACCGCAAAATAAAATGAAGACAAATACCTCTTTGGCTTCCTTCCACTGTTTTATTTATTATATCTTTCTTTATTCTTTATTGGCGAAGGGGAAAATAATACATGACTTAAAGTAGTCATGACCACTTTTTAGCAATTTTTTGTTTTGAGACAATACTTACTACATGAAACATTACAGTAAATGCATAGAGTTGTCCACACATGACTTTTGAGTTACTCAAAGAGAGCACACATTCTAAAGAGAGATCAGGGTGGGCTGGGAGAGGGATGATTTTATTCATGCAGTGTTTCCTGGAAAGATAAAATACAGGTTCACAGTGAAATGTAATATACTGTAGTCTAGGATTCCACAGTGGTCTAGCACAAGTTTGCTGTTTCTTTTTTCTACCTCCTCTTTCACATCCCCAGGAGTTTAGGCTAGGATTTAAAAATTTCTTTCCTAACTGTTCTGTCTGCACA
>NW_010221373.1:0-1164 GCF_000695765.1 Mesitornis unicolor | reverse complement strand
CACTCCCTCCCAACTCGGTGTCATCTGCAATCGATACCATAAATGTCACCTTTACTGTAAAGTTTGCTGGGGAACGCTCCCTTGATCTATGGTTGACAGCACCGGGGGTCTCGCCTGTCATTCTGCTCCCCAGGCCTACGCTCTCGTTGCTGTGACTGTCGTGCTTTTACTGGAGCTGTGATGCTCGCAGTGTTGGTTATTTAGCATTCACCACTACATGGGCTGAGTACAACTTTGCCTACTTTATATTACTATTAATATTAGAGTCTAATTATTATTTTAGTAAATCTGTTTCCGTTTCAGCCCATGGATCTCCTTTTCATTTTCTGATTCGTCTTCTCAGGTGAGGAGGGGTTAACAGCTGCCTAAACAGAGATACTCTGCAATACCTAGAACGAATTTACAGAGGTCGCTTTTATATGTCACCCATTTTTTGAATAACCTGAGTGGTGGTGAGTGCACTCAATGAAGCGCACAACTACAGCGACTCTTGAAAATCCCATTAATGCTTCTGCAATCGCAAAATCAGTCACCCAGGAGATACTACGGACAGTGAGGTGATGCCGTGTCCTTAGCCAAAGAAACAGAGAAATACATAAGGGTCAGCAGGCAGGAAATTTGTAAATATATAAAATACATTGCCCTACCCATCGCCAGATCACGGGAACTCCACATGGATGCACTGAGAGGGCTTGGCTCATGGAGCAGAACAGCTTAGTCCTCTTCTGAATTTCTCTTCTTTCTGGAAAATATGAATATTCTTGTGAGGATCTAGCCCTTTACTGGATCCTGTTAAGTTCTTGCCTACCATTTTATTTCATTACTATGAATTTTAGGTGTATTTTAGTTTCATTTAATTACCACAGAGGTAATACACTCTTTATCTGTTTCAAACCTGTTGCCTTTCTTGTATCTTCCCTCACTCTTCTAGTAAATAGATACCCTGATTTTCACAGTAATAGGCACAATCATATGTAAGTCATATTTCCACCTGTTCTTATACTCAATTTCTTCCTGGTATTCACTATTTAATTAGCATAGCTGTACATTTACAGTTTATGTGAAAACATGTGAAAGGTGTTTCAGTGTTAAGAACTTCAGGAAACTTTTCTATTTTCACCTTGTTCGTGATCTGTTGGGCTAAACGTTGACATTTCTTTGAAC
>NW_010221372.1:0-1158 GCF_000695765.1 Mesitornis unicolor | reverse complement strand
CACGTGGGCACAGTGCTGGCTCATGCTGAGCTGACTGTCAGAGAAGAAAGAGAGGAGCAGTTCCTGGGGACATTTGTCTACATCTTGAGAAGGTCCACTCAGATAGATAGAACAAACCACCAACTGTCTATACTGAAATCTACAGAGTTAATACAGGAGTGTCCTGAAGATATTTCTATGGAATTGGTATATAATTTTTAAATTATTAAATTTAAGTGAAAATAATTTGGGACAGTTCTTCCAAAATCGAATTTGAGTTCTCTCTGATATAATCTTTTCATTCAAAAGTGACCTTTTTTAAGCCAAGTGTTCAGGTTCCTAAGTCTTGCCATATCTAAACTTCAGCTGGTCAGTAAAAACTCCCAGTGACTGATTCTCAGAGCATTTTCTTGCTAAATCATAGTATCTGGCTGGTGAGCCTACTTCATAAATTCCTGATGAGTTTTAACACTGCAGAAGATGGGACAGATTAGTCACAAGCTGCTTAATAGCTGAAAGCACTCAGTGAAACATGCAGCTGAAGGAAGCACCTTTGATAGATCATTGCCAGTGAGTGCTAGACAAACCAAAACAATTAACTTGTTTGAAAAGTCTGCATAAGCTTTATTTTATCTTTAACTAATTTTCAGCATAAAAAACTGCTATAATTTGCTACAGAAAAAAATCCTTCTGTCTTTGAAAGACAGTTTTAGCGACAACTCCTGTATAATTTTACTCATGGTTATGTTGTTAGAATGCTTTACAAAGTAAAATTTTATTTTTGTTTTCCCGTGGTGGTCTTAGATTTGGCATAATTTTGGTGATTTTGGAGCCATCTTGAAGCAGAGATGAAAAGCCTATTTTATGAGTAAGCAAGAATAGTCAAGGAAATAAAAATATTTCATTAAGAATTCCAAAGAACTCAGCGAAACAATTAGAAAATTACCCTGATGGTAAATGAAGAGGTTTTGGCTGCCTTTCCCATTAACTCAATAAGTATGACAAAGGCATGTACATCAAAAAAAGGTAAAAAGAGGAAAAAGTAGATGGAAACGTCCAGAGCAGGGACGGGTAAATTCCCAGTGGTGACACATACTAGATTGTGGGATGGTCTTTAAGAGAAAAAGAGGCAGAAAGACAGCAGGACAGAAGCTGGGGGGAAGTGTTGATCTGCTAGAA
>NW_010221371.1:0-1153 GCF_000695765.1 Mesitornis unicolor | reverse complement strand
TGTTTCAGTCTTTCTGCCTTGTGGTGCCCTCGCCTGCCTGGTAAGCATGCTTCAGTGTACAACTACCCCTTATTCAACTAATTGCTTCTCTCAGCTCCTATTAAATAATTATGAACTTCCATCCCATGCCTTGTCTTGCTCATTTGAGTAGAATGTTGCTGAACACAAAAGAAGCTTATGCCATGCTTTAGAGATGCTTAAAAAGCTGAAATGCATGGCATGACATCATCCATGAGTTCTGTAGACTCGTAAATCATGAAGGGCGCTGCATTTCTTTGGACACAGAGTTTATTGTCATCTCGGTGCCATACTGGACCTCCAATATGAGAATTTATCCACCTTCTTACTTATCACATCATCACCATGACCCAGGATCAGGCTTAGGAGTCACTCACAACAGGATTACACAACAGCGATTTCATCAAGGTGGGAAAATTGGATTACTTGGCCTACATTAACATTTTTGAGTTAAGCTGTACCAATGTCTGCTTCAATCTGTTTTCACACTTTCTAGCATCCAGACATTCCTGTTGACTTGTTATTTCCTTATGCCTGTTTCAAAACTTCTCTGTGAACGAGATTCTCAAAAGCATTGACCAAGATATCTTCCCTTTAAAGCCAAAGGGTCAAGTCAAGTCAAACTTTCTGAATAACCCTTGTTCATAGACAAGATAACCACCACTTCAGAGAAAATACTGGTCTTTATGTGAATTCAAACCCCTATTCTTTAAATGCATGTATTTGAAAGGGGATGATACTTGAATGTCCATTTATATCAGAAAGTCTTGCTTTATGTGAAATACTATTTGTAACTGAAATATCTACTGCAAAGAATGATAGTGCCACTCTTCTGTTGTGCAGGAGAAACTATAATAATTTCGTATTCTAAGCCAGTATTAAGCTGTTTTAAAGCACAGATGACTTTACTATACACCAACCACAAAAGAGGCATCTAATTTGTTTTATAAAACGTACATTGGGGAGGATCACATCATAGAGTGACAGAATAACTTAGGTTGTAAAGGACGTCCAGAGGTCTCTGGGCCAAGCCTTCCCTCAAAGCGGGGATAACTTTGAAGTCAGAGAAGGTTGGTCACGGCCTCATCCAGTTGAGTTTTGAAAATCTCCAAGGATGGAGACTCCACAACCTCTC
>NW_010221370.1:0-1163 GCF_000695765.1 Mesitornis unicolor | reverse complement strand
AAAAAAAAAAAAAAAGGAGTTGTACTGATGGGGCATTTTAACCAGGACTGCCCAGACACTTCTCTTTCTAAAGGCTATTTTCAGCGATTTCACGCCCTTATGTTGCCCAAGATCTACCGATCATTATGATTACTTTTCACATTAGACCTAAATAATTTTTCAAAATGGCTGAGCTCGTCTGGGGGAGGAAAAAATAAACTCTTTTCCAGTTTACACACACACCGCCCCCCCACCGCCGGGCTTCACCTACGCCGACACAGGCGGCACAAAGCCCGCCACCGCCCCCTGCCGACAACGCCGCGACCCCAGCCCGGCTCACCATGCTCTGAAAATCGCATACAACTCAACTTCAGCCCTCCTTTCCACGTACTGATGATGATGATGATTATTATTATTATTTCTCTTGCTAATTAACCCTCCCTTAGGACATCTGCGTCCTGGTGGCTGCACCTCGGTACCCAGCCTGTACCTCAGGGCTCCCCAGGGCCTGCCCGAGCAGGAGCAGGCCTTTGCTGCCCCATCCTTTTGCATGCAGTGCTTTTCACTGTGCACCCGAAGTGGCTGCAGCAGGAAACAAAACTTGGGTTTAGACAAGAATTCCAATTTTGTTTTTAATTGAAAAGGAAAGACGAGTCGATGGCCTTAGTCAGAACTGAGCTGTATCTACAAACTACATGCAGTCAGCAATAAATCTCTTGAGTTAAAACTTCTGCTATTATTTATCCTGAAGATTCTTAAAAAAATACTCTGTTTTCAGTCATTTCAGTTTCTACAGAACATTTTCATTCACAAAGCTGCAGACGACTGTTTCACAGTATAGTCCATGTGTTTCAAGGTACAACTTCCCTGCAAGCCCCAGAATTTGGAAACCAATCCACGTAGTTAAGTTAAACAGCAGCTAACAAAAAAGAAAAATAAAATTCTCCTCCCTCCATTCACCAAGATGCAACTCAAGACTTCAGCAGTGAGGCAAAGCCTCTCTCTACTGCTTGGTTTTTAAAGTAGCCCAAGTTCACATTTTGACAGTTGCAGGCAGGAGCCCCAAACTGCTTACAGTTTGCACCAGGTCGAGGTAGGTGATTCTGCCCCTCTACCCTACCTGGAGTGCTGTGTCCAGTTCTGGGGCCCCCAGCACAAAAGGACATGGAGCTGTTGGAGTGGGT
>NW_010221369.1:0-1156 GCF_000695765.1 Mesitornis unicolor | reverse complement strand
AGAGCTCTTAGCGCAAGCATGGCTCTTGCTCCCTTGCAAGACTCAGGCTGGTAGCCTGTGAGAATCTTGTTTTCACAAATTAAGACCTAGCTATGAGCTTTCCAGCTTAACCTCTTCAGCCTTGCACTTCACAGAGTACATTCATGGCCCAGCGATCGGTGGTTCCATGCTTGCACTCTGCTGCTGCCTCCCTTCACCCACACGTTGGACAGCCTTGTCAGTCTGCCTGTGTCAGTTATTGACTCTCCTGGTTCTCGCCTCATAGCTCATAGAAAAGAACTGTTAACCAGATATCCTTAGTCTTGCTTGGAGGTCTAGCTGAGCTTCTGACCTTGTCAAACAAGGCAACCAAGAGGTTGGCAGGGGATGAGGTTCATCAGAGGGAAGAGCTGGCAGGATGACCCGAAGCAGCTTGTTATGGGTTGCTCAAGATGGACTGCCTTCCTCTGCTGGGATAGTCCTGCCTGACTTCCAACTCTGGTCCTTTCTTCCACAGCATGTTGGCCCCTGCTTGCCCCAAAGCGGCCTCTCCCTCAGTGAGAAGGCCATTTTCTCTCCTGAGGCTGCTCCAGACTCGGCTACATTTCACTGTGAGCCTTAGGGAGCTTTTCCTCATGCCCTGGGACCCCCCCACTGCCTGCCCAAGAGGGATCCATTCACACAGCAAGGAAAAGCTGCACTGGTGCTATCCTTCTTGTGCCAAGGTTTGAGTCTGTGTGTTGAGAGCAGGGCCCTTCCCCCAGCAGTCAGACAGGAGGAAACATGTGGGGACGCTTTCCCTGATCTAGCTCAGGATCTAGCTCATCCTGACCTAGCTCAGGATGCTGAGGACACAACCTCCTGGTACCTTGGGACGGTCCAAACCACCGGGCTGGCATCTGGTGCTTCTGACCCCCATGAGACATGGCTGAGTCTAAGATACCAAATGAGAGGTTACATTCAGAGAGGGCATGAGAAACACCCAGCCACTGGGGGAGGGTTAAATCTCTACTGAGTCACAACTCTGAGAGCATGTCCTGGAGAAGCAGCATTGTTGAGATCTCTCCTTGTCCATCCTTGGGATCTGCGGGACCGCGCCGGGTGGGAGGAGTGTCTGGGAGCAGCAAGAGCAGGGTGCGACCTCTGAATGTCTTGCAAAGAGGTGGAGGAACCCCCC
>NW_010221368.1:0-1160 GCF_000695765.1 Mesitornis unicolor | reverse complement strand
GTTTAAAACCATTCCCCCTTGTCCTATTGCTCCATGCCGCAGTGAACAGCTCTTCCCCAGAAGATTGATGGAGGAACCCAGGAGAAACTGTAGATAAAATTTATTGAAGATAAAGCTTTTCTTTAGGATATGGGACCTACAGGACCCTAAGATAAGGGGAATACAAAACAAGATTTTACTTTTTTTGGATAAGTGACAGAAAACAGATCGCTCTAATAAAGCCTGGGGATTAGGAAAAGTTTTAGGTAGTAAATTCTAAAGTCAGAAATGCCTAGAACTTCCTTATAAAGGTGCCAAAAGAACACCCACAACTATTTTATACTGGGATTGACCAAATTGTATCAGTGCTCAGTGTGGTATTTCCTGTGCTACCTGGCCAGGAGGCAGACCCTTGAGCATCACATATAAAGAATCTGTGACTGTGAACTCCATTTCTCAAGCTGATGCCTGACTTTCTGGGGTTCTGACATGGAGTATCACCATTTCTAATTATTTTTTTGCTAAACACGTGTCACTAAGAATTGAGAAAAACGTATTTTTTTTTCATTAAACGTATTGCAGTGAGATGCATTTATTTACACCATACCATCAATCCAGAAGGCGGGTGAGACCTAGCCAATTCAAGTCAAGTAGAATAAACCAATGGAATAAAAAATATGTCACAGTATATGTGAAACAAAGAGGTAATTTATATGAGGAGATAATTTATAGTGAAGGGACCTTTCACTCTCATACTTGTAAAGACATCAGCTGAACCAGGAACATGAGGAAAACACAACATTGGCTTATCTGGAATTCACACATCCATATGATTTTGCTTTGCTGCCTTGTTTTTACCAGTCTTGCAGCCTTGTTGCTGACAATTTCAAATGAAATTTAGAGATGTGATGAACATAAATTCCTCCAGATATTCCTCTGTTTACACTGCCTTTCATATAGAAAGAAAACCCTACTTCTTTTAGAGCATGGATAAAATTAAGTCAGATTTTTTCATGTCAAAGGAATTTCAAGACGTCAGCTCAGCACTCGTTGAATTCATTTCCTAGCACTTGTCTTGATCCCCTTTCAAACACAGCTATAAACCTGCAGAGCTACGGACAAGATGTGTAAGTCATGTTTGCATACAAGAATTAAGCAAAGCATTGCACTAGCATGTAAAG
>NW_010221367.1:0-1163 GCF_000695765.1 Mesitornis unicolor | reverse complement strand
GGTGGCTTTTTCTCCTTGGTCTTCTAAAGATTTGTTGTATGAATACAAAAGGAAGAGAACTCCTTATGAAGGGAAACCCAAGATCTTAAAGGACCAATTCTTCATTCGTATACGAATGTGATGCATCTTACTAAGGAAGAAAAAATAATAAAAGCATGGGAAATAGATGGCAATAAATGATGTTTTTGACCTTGATAAAATAATACAAATATGAGCTGAAATTTTTCAGGTTTCAAATCTACCCTTTTTTTCATGGATGCCCAATAGGAAAGTGCAATGATCACAAGTTAATTTAATTTCACTAGACAAGATTGCTTTTTTTAAAAAAGTGAAAACAGTAAGAGTTTGTTAAGGAAGTTTTAAACTTTTACATCTTTTCATATGCAGTATTTGTTGTCTACCTGCTACCCTGCTTTGTCTTCTGTTTTTGTTGACTGGAACTTGATGCTCTAAACATACCTTAGCTGTGTCTAATAAACACTGATTTGACTCTGAGGAATCTCAACAAATCTAATAAAGCAGGATTTGATTAGTATCTGTTACTTATTTCTTCAAGTGTTTTTTCCATATGCTGCAGGACTGCTACTGGGATAGCTACTTGGATAATGCTGAGTATCTTAAATATCTGCATACCAGTCATCTGAGGAATTGGAGAACAACTTTGAGAAGTCTTTGCATTACTGAAAAGTTATTCATGCAAATTTCTTGTTTCAAGTTTTGTGTATTTTTAGAATTCGGACAGGTGAAAAAAAAATCCAAAGATCTCAACTTCTTTCACATCAGAGTACTTCCCAATATCTTCAAGCTTGAAGAAATTCTGGTTGTAATAGAATTGCACGTTAGTTTCAAAGTATTAAGTATTGGATGTGTTTTCACACATTTTGGTTTGTAAAGTAATGTTAATTATTTAAACATTTTAATTATTTAAACATTTACTTTACTACCGTACTTTCAGCTCTTCAAAAGAAACTGCAAAAAAGCATGCGATTTAAAATGTGCCCCTATGTGCAGGAGGTGTGAATTAGCAAGCCTTGCAGTTTCTCTGTTTTGCTCATGGGAAACAATAGCAAATGCTGCTTTTGTTTTGCTGGTATTTTTTGTGCAATAAGAAATGTGTTCTTGTGAAATAACAGAATATGTATTTTCAGGACTAAGGGTGTTTC
>NW_010221366.1:0-1161 GCF_000695765.1 Mesitornis unicolor | reverse complement strand
CTAAATTCTACCTACACCCCGTTGGCATTCCCCAAGTGGAGGATGGCACTGCACTTACTGTGCTGCAGGCTCCTGCTCTCCAGCCAGCCGCAGAGGGCTCTCCAGAATGTGGTGGATGCGCGCTGTTGCTCTTCCCAACAGCAAGTGGCCAACTGCAGTTGTTCTTCTACCATCTGGGAAGACAAAGGCGCAGGCTGTAGTGCCGAGACCACAAGTGGGTTCTCATCAAGCACAACACTAGCTTTGCTCAACAGAATTAGGAGGAAGGTCTCTAATGCTGTGCTGGACACACTGATGAATCCAGCTGGGTGAGCTGCTTCAGTGATCCAGCACCACACTGTCTACTGTATGCTAGCAAATTGAGTCATGGCTTCAAATCGTGCAAGTGAATATTTAATATTTCACACAATTTCTTTGTGGAAGGGATTACTACCCTTATTTCCTTGGACGTTAGGATGATAACTCAGTAATAACAATGAATATGGAAGTAAAGTAATTATTTTGTGCAAGAAAAAAAAGCAAATCTAACAATTGCCAGGAATAGAAAGAGCAGAAACAATACCCCAAGTTCAGCCCAAGTTCTATGCTCCCTAAACAGCTACGAACAACAGAGAAACCACTTATTCTTATCACAGTCCTTTAGTTTCTGGTTTGTTCCTTTTTTGTGTGTGTGTGTGAGAATTGGCAACACTAAATCAACTGGCAATTAAGTCAGACTGGCTTATTTTCTCTCACATGAATGGATTTTAATTAAACTCCTACTTAGACAATAAATCAGGAAACAAATAAATATGTTCTGTTTCAGATTGTAATGACAAAGATATTACTGTCTTCACACTTTGTGAAGAAATGGCTGTCAAAAAAATGAACAACCAAGTGACTCTGTTTCTTACTTCAGTGTTAGAATTTGGGCTAGGCTATAGCCAAGATCAAAATCATTCCTGAATAGTTTTATTTTTATATTTAGAGCAATCTGAATGTACAGTTTGAAGAAATACCTTTATTTCATTTACAGGTCTCAATTTCTCCACCCACCCCCAGCAACTGTTATTATTTACAGACAAGGAGATAGATGTTGCTTATGCAAACACCATCTGATAGAAAAAGGACCTTTGGTAGGTAGAGAGGGTGGCAGAGACACATACATAGGGATGCATTCCT
>NW_010221365.1:0-1161 GCF_000695765.1 Mesitornis unicolor | reverse complement strand
CGGAGTGGAAGCTGCTCTCCGAGGCGGAGAAGCGGCCCTACATCGACGAAGCCAAGCGACTGCGGGCACAGCACATGAAGGAGCATCCTGACTACAAGTACAGGCCCCGGCGCAAGCCCAAGAACCTGCTCAAGAAGGACAGGTATGTCTTCCCTTTGCCTTACCTCGGGGAAACCGATCCCTTAAAGGCTGCCGGGCTTCCCGTGGGGGCCACTGACTCTCTGCTGAGCTCCCCGGAGAAGGCCAGGGCTTTCCTGCCCCCCACCTCAGCACCTTACTCCTTACTTGACCCCAGCCAGTTCAGCTCCAGCGCCATCCAGAAGATGACTGAGGTTCCTCACACCTTAGCCACCAGCACCCTGCCCTACGCCTCCACCTTGGGATACCAGAATGGGGCATTTGGCAGCTTGAGCTGCCCCAGCCAGCACACCCACACCCACCCCTCACCCACCAACCCGGGCTATGTCGTGCCGTGTAACTGTACCGCTTGGTCGGCTTCCAGTTTGCAACCTCCAGTTGCCTACATATTATTTCCGGGCATGACCAAGACTGGGATAGACCCTTATTCTTCAGCACACGCAACTGCCATGTAACACCCATCCCCCCACAGGCGTGTGTCCCCCTCCCCACCACCACCCCCCGGGTGGCAGCTGGAACTGGGAGTCCATCGTGTGCATGTACATAAAAAAACCAAATCTCCAGAAGTCAAAAGGTCACCCGAAAACCAGGACTTTTGGTGGCCGTCATTGAGCCAGGACAAACACGGACGCTTCCTCGGGGACTTGGAGATGCTCTGGCCTCTAAACCTGCCTGGAGAGCTTGGGGGGGAATCTGCCATGGCGGGGGCAGATGGGAGCCCGGCACTTGTAAGAGTTGGAAATGTGTTTTAACAACAACAAAAAAAGCTGAACCTGGAACTGCCCTTTTGGGACAAAGCAGGGGAGGAAAAGGAGGAAAAAAAAAAGAGAGGCGGTTTCAATTTTTATTTATTCTCTTGACGTCTATGAGTTCTCCAGGGTCTCATGTCACTTGGACTTGACTTTAGGAAGTCTCGGTCTTACTATGATTTTTTTTTGTTTGTTTTCCTTTTGCACATTAAAAGACGAGATCAGCTGTGTTATATATATAAATATATATATATATATTTTGCCACCATGCACT
>NW_010221364.1:0-1159 GCF_000695765.1 Mesitornis unicolor | reverse complement strand
CCAATCCCTGATGGTCTGGGATTCTGTGATTTTTGTGACTCCTAAATGGCACATTAAAAGCAGTGGGAGAGGGATGAGTGAAAAGTCAGGGTTGAAAATAGCGGTGACCTTTCCCAGGCAATAATAAAACACGCCCAGGCTGCTGCTCCTCGGAGCAATGGCCAGCGATGCGTCTTTCTGCTCCTGACTTTCTGCTGCTGTCACTATTGACAGAATTGATGGCAGAGGTGTCTGCCTGAGCCGCGCAGGGCTGGATTTTATGGCTAATTACACACTGCAGAATTCAATAGCGCCATAAAATACCTTTTACAGAGGGGCGCCTCGCAACCTGCAGGCCCTACCTTTGGGAGAGACAAATAGGCCTTGGAGGCAACTGTGAAGCAACCGCAGCCTTAAATCTTTTCATCATAAAACTGCACTTCCTTGCATCATCCTGACTGAGTTCTGTTCATGTCTTCCTTCAGAATTAGGCTGGCTTCTCAGCTGAAGAGCAAACACCAAATGTTAAGGCTTCCCATAGCTGTAGCCTTGTATTTGAGTCTCCTACTGAGAAATGTCAGGCTCTGGTTTCTCCTCTGATGTGCTTGGGTGAAAAACACCGGAGAGAGGTGAACTGGGCGTTCAGCGGCATTGGTGGTTGTCAGGAAACCTCTCCTTGCTACAGCATCCAGGCCAGCATCCAGTCTGGGACCTGAGACCCCACACCCCTTTGTGTCCCCAAAGTGGGACACAGTTTTGGCAGGGTGGCCCTGCAGACACCTTCCAAGTGTCAGTGTTCAGTGGCACTCCATGTGCCAGGGGGAAACCTGCAGTTTGCCCCTGAACCTGATGGTTTCATGTTCCAAAGCTGATGAATTAAGTGTTCGTGTCCTTATTTTCGCTTGTTCTCTCAAGACTTTGTCCATGGTTATGAGATGAGCTTGGATGCTTTTCATACCCAGCTGAACTGTTTAATTTAATGACTTCTCGTAGCTGTATGTTCCTCAGGATTAAGGTTTGTGAACACATATGAATTAATTGCCTTTGTGCACTTCCCTGTTCGTGCAGCACCATCATTCCTGCAGTACATAGCCCAGCTTTGACTGATCATCATCTTGTCATGGAAGGATCAGGACATTTGGAGACCATTTTGCAGATGACATTGAGTTGGGAGGGAGTG
>NW_010221363.1:0-1160 GCF_000695765.1 Mesitornis unicolor | reverse complement strand
CCGAGGCAGCTTGCAGGGCTTTTCACTGTTGCAAACCCCTCTTTATTATCCATGCAGCATACACTGCATGAGAATCAATACTCTTTAACTACGGAGCCAATTATCCAATCTTTTTGATTAATTAGTTTGAAGTGTGGTTTACGTTCTTCGATTTTTATTTTAATTTTTGTTTCTGACATTTTATGGGGGCTGCCTTGATTCCTTTTTCATTTTTCTCAATACAACTTCTGCCTTATTCTCCACTGGGAAATTAGTTTTCTACTCAATCTTTCATGCAGACAAAGAATAACTCTGTAATATTTATTTGAAGAACGGCTAGAGGGTGTTTGCGAAACCATCTCTTACTGTAGCTGTGATTCAGTGGCAGAACCCCAGTCTGTTATGTCAACAAAATGAGGGTAAAAAATTGCTTTTGGAGGTGTGGAGTTAGAGCAGGTATTAATCAATACAAAATATCTTCACATCTCCCTGTATTCCTTCCGTAAAGTTAACTTCCCATCCACTCTTGTGATTCATTTAGTACTTCAAACTCCAAACCGAGCACAATGCGTTAATTTAAATCAGTTTAAAACATTACCTGAGGTGACATGTTTACTAGAGCTCGCAAGAAAACGCATCCAGTTAAAATGTTATTTATGTTCCAAATATTCATCCTAACTTTTGCCTGCACTTTTTTTTATATTCTAAAATTGCACTTAAATATTTGAGCGGAGGAAATTTCTATTGAGCTACGTCATTACTTTGCAATTACAGGACTATATACACACAATTAAATATTTGGTTCATAAAAATTTATATTGAATATTTCATGAACTTTTTTCCTGGTCAAAGACGGAATTATAATCTCTGAACGTTGTTATTACTAAACACAGCCTCTGTGAAAACGGTGAATTATTTCTTTACAGGAAATTGTATTAAAATCTCAATAATGCATAAAGTCTATTATGAATTTTTAGTATGCTGGAATAGTAAGTTCACAGTTGTCTTCCACTTCCTTCTTTTTGCTTCTCCAGAGGGAAATGTTCTTTGTATTCGTATAATGCCACATAACACTGATTCCTAGAGAATATCTGCATGGACATTCTTCTGATGAAAGTGAGAAAACAAAAAATCTCTTAAATGTCTCTTTCCAGAAACTAATGCCAAGCTCACATTCTGCC
>NW_010221362.1:0-1159 GCF_000695765.1 Mesitornis unicolor | reverse complement strand
AGCTGCCACCCTGATAAGAAGCACATTCTCTGTGCCCTGGGCTGTGACCACCATGGTGTGCTGCAGGGATCAGATGTTTGTTACTGCTGGAAAGTGAGCTTTTATTTAGATGAGAGAAATGAGGGAAAGGACCCGGGGACCTGTTTCCTTTTATGAGTCTTTACTTCAATGCAAGGAAACTTAAGCAACTGTGTGCTCATGTTGTTTCATTTTGCTCTGAATGGACCCAGCTTGTCCCTTTGAGGCATTTCTGCTTGTTTGACACATAACAATGTGTTTTCAAAGCAGCACACAGGGACCCGCATGCATCAGTTCTGTTCCTGATCGCAGGATTTTGTACTCAGCATTCCCTGTGCAGCATTTAAAATATTTAGTTGCCAGTATTTACACAAGAAAAGCAGTTAATGAGTGGCTCTGAACAATGGTTAATTAATGTAGAAGCAGTGATATCTTGCAGGTCATTGGATCATCTCTTGTCCTCACCAGATGTGTGTACAATTGGTCACTGGCTTGTAACAAAAGTTTGTTCAAGAAGTCCGGTTTTGCATAGAATTGAGGCAGCCCCGACCTATCTCACCTGACATTTAAACTTGTTTAGGACCTGCACTTCCCTTTAGATCAGAGAAGCCTTTGGATGCTCTTGGCTGCAGTTGCACTTCCGAGTGCTGGTCTTTGCAATGTTAAGACTTTGTTAAATGTGAGGGCAACCGTGTGTAAAGATTTTATATTGGCTCCTATGTTGTCACATAAAGTGTGCTAGAAAGTAGTGGAGAGAGTCCCATACCGTTCATTTCCTATTCTAGGAGCTGAGATTTCCACAGTGCATGTCTCTTTGGGAAATGAAGGACAGGGCTCACCATGTTTCCCAGGTGCTGCCTGACACAGAGAGGTACGAGTGGGTGTTCATCAATCACCTAATGCTGGGCACCCCTGCATTGACACACCACTGCTGTGGCTGAAAAGGGCTCTACTCCAGGTTGAAATCTGAGCTGCCTGGAGAGGCAAAGACCTCATGACTCAGGGTATCGACTGAAAGTCAGCCCCATCTTCCTCAAATTAGCCAGAGAGTGCACAGCTGCATGAGGACAAGGATGCTCCTGCTGAGAGCCTCACAGGGACTCAGCAAGACAAGGGGGAGCACCAGAGGCCAAACCTCCTG
>NW_010221361.1:0-1158 GCF_000695765.1 Mesitornis unicolor | reverse complement strand
AAAAAAAAACAAACCTCAAAACATAGAAGGACGTGGAGATTCCCGTCTTCAGCCCACATTTGAATGGCGAGCTGTAAATAAGATCCAGGGCTGAGCGCAGAACAATAAAAATGGCAAATGAGATTAGCACGACGCCTTCTGCAGCCTCACAGGAAGCTGGAGCCCAGTGGAAAAGCATGGGGGTGATCAAAGACCAGCACAGTGCAGACACACTGCCAGACAGGGTTGATTCCAACATCTCCCCATTTCCAACAAATAGACTGTAAAAGGCTCCAGAGACAGGTACACTATAGAGATGCAAGTTACCAGGTAATTTTTGTTGGATTTCTACAAAATCCATAGATTTAGGTCAACTACAACACTCCAGTAACTCAAGCCACCTTTGCCAAAACATTTCCTTGAAGGAAGGAAACACTCAGAACATTTCGTAGGTCAGCATTGTTAAACCAGAACATTGGGAGTTCAGTCTTTTCTGTTTGGAAGGACTTTACATTTTAACTCCACAATTAAAATCGAAGTTATTGAGAATGTTAAAGGCGCAAAAAAGTTTCTTAATCCAGATTAGACAAAAACGTTACTCCTTATTTTACCCAATTGTCTTGCCTTTTAAATCTGCTTTTCTTCTGAGACTTGGTTCTTTCAGTGCTTGTGTATGGCATGAAACAATTTCCTTGATTTTTCAGAGCTATTAACACTTATTTGCACAATCAAAGTGGTTGCACCACATAGATTTCCATACCTATCAGACAGCTACATGTAACTGCTTAATTACAGGGGGAGAAGAGGGGAACGTTAAGAAAAACTGCACCTGGCAGCAAACAACCATCTCCTGATGCTTCAGGAGCAGCACCGGAGCCCTCTGTAGGGTCTCTTCATCTTTTCATTCCCCTGCTCAACGCTGGAACAGGATGTCAGATCGCAGCTTGTACATTTTGTCCCCATCTTAAATCTGTGTTTGAAAAACTACAGTAAGTCTAAAAAAGGAGAAAGATGAAAGTTTTAATTACTTTTATCTATGTTTGAGAGACACTTTCAAGTATATCCAGAGTTCCTGGAATTGCAGCCCCACTGCCAGGGAGAAAATGAACAGCAAGAGACGGGCTAAAAACATTCCCCGCTCGTGGATATTTGCCTGAAACACAGCTTGTTTCCAAGAAC
>NW_010221360.1:0-1159 GCF_000695765.1 Mesitornis unicolor | reverse complement strand
CTGAGAGAAGCCAAATGCACAGGGGGGGCACAGGTTTTGCGTGGCAGCATGCAGGTGCAGGGAGAGGGGCACGGGGCAGGAGATGTGGCTGTTGCAGCTGAACACCACTTCCTGAAAAACACACGGGACAGGCCACAGCATCTGTTTTTCAGTACAAATCCAAACCTCTGATCTCTTCCTTTACTCTCTCACTCCCAGAATACCGCTGTGGTTTTTTTCTCCTATATCCCTGCTCCCTGTGCTGTTTACTCCCGCCGCCTGGTTCCCTCCTCTATGGACACTGCCTGTCCATTGCAGCAAGAGGCCCTGGGCTGGCTGCTGTCACCCAAACATCAGCCACCCAAGCATCTCGGAGATGCACTCAGCACATTCCCAGCTGCGCTGAGCACCAGGGACTGCTGAAGAGCCGAATGCTGGATGCTGTGCTTAGGTGCTGGATGCTGTTCATTACCAGCCCTTGATGGGGCTCTGTGTGCAGCGTCCTCTCTTCCCTCACAGGGATCAGTGAGGGAAGGGCCAACAGGAGCTGCAGGCTGCAACATCTGCCTCAGACCGTCAGAGTGCAGGGAAAAGTCTCCTCATGCTGCTTCCCAGAGGCAGCCCTGGCAGGGCCCCCCTGAACTTACTCTTTGTCACCTGGGAACTCCCACCACCAAAAACCAGAGGGGATGGAAAAGGGAGGCGGTTTGCTCAGCTGCTGCTGAGGAGTCGCAGACATCAGTGCTCTGACTTCCAGTGCATGCAAAACTACCCCATGTAGTAACAGTGAGCTTCAAAGAGCTGGATGTGCAATAAGATGTGACAAAAAGCAGTCGCCTTTTGCACGTGCAGTTGTTGATCTTGGGTGGAAAAAAAGAAAGCCCCTTTATCTGCACAGACAACTGTGTCAGAAGGTCCCCAAGCTTACACAAATCTTGTCTTCCTCCTGTGCAAATCGCCAAGGAAAAGTTATTTGGGTTATCCGCAGCCCTTCCATGCAGCCTCTGTCCAGTCCAAAATGTCTCAGCCCCAGCTGAGCCCAGCAGCAGTAAACTGGCACAGCCCTACCAAAATTGGCTACTGGGCCTGTTCAGAGGGAGGATCTCATGCTGCTGTGTTGATCCAAGAAGGCTCTGGTCTCAGTGGGTGCCTCACCCCCACCAGGGATCAGCTCTGACTG
>NW_010221359.1:0-1155 GCF_000695765.1 Mesitornis unicolor | reverse complement strand
GGAACTGGGAGTGTCTAATTAATGTAATGGTTAACAAAGGATGGTGGAGATGAGGAGAGCTGGAAGTTCATCCTTTGCACTGCCAGCACTCCAGGAGAGTTACATTACAAGCAAATTCACCCGCAATGACCTGAAAGCAGAGCTCCATGCTAGACTTTTGTAGGCCTCTCAGTTTCAGCCTCGCTTTGCTGTAGCTAAAATGTAGTTTCTGTTACGCAGGTGTTAGGGGATGATGGGGAAATCACACGGCCAGGAGCTAGGTAAGGTGCTAAAAATAACAAACTGCAACCTCTTCATAGCAGCTTTAACACTGTGGCTAGCAAAAGTCTATAAATAAACTCCTGTGAGGAACTCACAGAGAAATTTTCTTTTGGAACACAGCTGGGAGAGTGAACTGCTCATGAATTTTATGGCCTTTTTAGTTTTCTTTCTTCTGAGAACTTAAGTTTTTGCCCAGAGAGCGAGAGTAGTTCAGCATCAAAACCTGAAATAATTTTGTGAAGAAAAACAGCTTCTTTAAGAAAACCTAAAGGTATTGTTGAGGCTTAAAAACAATATGAAGACAGAGGTTAAGATGCAAACAACAAAAAATGTAACGTTCTCCATCTGTTCCTGGCTCTGGAGTGGCACCATTCACTTGCAAGCTAAATACAAGAGGGCATGAATTTCTGAAAAGTGAAAGGAAGAATAAAAGAACAAAGAGTGTTTATGTAGTGTGAAAATGATCTGTAGCCTGAAGGCAAAGCTTGGTAAAAATCACCATGTTTCCATTTTAACATCTGCAACAAGCATATTCATTCTGCAGTTCACGCAGTTCTCTGGTCCCACAGGTTCCCTGTGCCAGGGGATGACCCAGGTCATTTCATCCTAGTGTTGAAAAAGCAATCCAATTCCTGGAGCCTCCCAGCAGCTACAGCTCACAACATTTTTTGGATCCTGAACAACTTCCAGAGCCCAAACAGAGACTCAGATGCCTTGGAATGTATTAAGATACCTATGTCAAGGAGCTGATGCTTTTTAAAGGCTCATGGTAGATAATCAAATGGATTTAAGCATGTAGCTGCCATTTGCGATGATTTGCCCAACATACAGAATCACAGAATCATAGAATCAATGGTTTGGGTTGTATTTGTGCTTGAGATTGCCCCTACCCAG
>NW_010221358.1:0-1157 GCF_000695765.1 Mesitornis unicolor | reverse complement strand
AGCTCTCAAGAGGTGAAATATTTTTCCCATTGCCATTATGGTTAGAGGTATCATAGCAATAACCTCCACCCTTCTGAAATATGCTCACAATAAATTGCTTTTCAGATTGATTGAATGCCCCAGCTACACTTAAGCTATTAAGCCATCAGCAGCTCTTTATTGTTTTCATTTCAGAGATGTTCCTTTAAATAAAAGCTCATTAAATATTTTGTTACCAAGCAATGTTAAGATTTCAGTTGGATGAACAGAAGCTTCTTTACACCCAGGGTCTCTTCTTCCCTTTGATTCATCCTCAAAGGCTACTTGAATATCACCAGAGTTATACCTGCCCGCAGCCAGCTCTGCCCTGTGCACAATAAAATCGATTAAGCCAGATTAATGAAGAAGTGGGCTTGATTACAAAAAATCCATCAGGGAAATCTGAGCAAGCCACTGGTATATTTGACACCAGCAATCAATGAGGCTGCATTAGGGGCTGTATCATCATAGCAGGTGCCACACCAGAAGCCACAGGTGCCAGGAACAAGTGCCATGCTGGCAGTGACTTGGCTATCCAGGAGCAGGACATCAGTTCAGGAAGACCACCCAGCGATCAAGATTGCTTCAGCTGCAGATGTAGATGTCTGCTTTCAAGGAAGCAGCTTTTATCAAGTTCGACATATTGATCTGGACAACGTGACTGAAGAGTGCACTTACCCTGGGTGCTCGCCGCTGGAGATGCTGCTCAGCATTACAAGCAGAACCCACATCTCGCCTCCCCTCAGCCTTCTGGCATCTGGTGAAATGAACTCTGTTTTTAAAGGTTTAACAAGTGCATTAATGCACGGGGGAGGAGCTGCCTGCCAGCGTAGGAAGCAGTTGCACCAGAGAGGACAGTGTCCTTCATGCTGCTCCAGAACAAGGCTCTGACATTTCTGTTCTGTGTTCCTCTTGGTCCTGCAAGAGAGGGAAAGAAGTCTTCAATGAAGGCTGCAGTAGGGTCAGGACATTACCACAGCTTTGAACAGTCAGCCTGCCTGGGCAGGGGAAAGAAAACCCTCAAGAACTGCCAGAGTCCCAGCTCGGCTCAGCTGCACGTAGCCTCATCTCTCATGGGCCAGCCAGCACCACAAGCACCAAGCTGCCCTTGCTGCAGCTTTGTAACTCGCCTGCAAGTG
>NW_010221357.1:0-1158 GCF_000695765.1 Mesitornis unicolor | reverse complement strand
ACGACAAAACCCAAGCCCAAGGGTACTCCCAACTGGTTTTACACCGGCTTTGGGTGCAGTTGAACCAGGAGAGCTCAACCCAAGGCATGGCTCGGTTCTGTCCTGCCCCATCCAGACCATCGCTAGGACACGGCCCAGTCTGGTTGTGACCACAGAAACCAATTCAGCATCACTGAAGTCGATGCAGGGGTTGGGAAACTTGAGCCTGGCGCTCGTGCTTCTTTCCAAATAACCATTAATGTGGTTGGATTTGATGATCTTCAAGGCCTTTTCCAACCCAATTATTCTAGTATTTGATGGCCCAAACGACGCAGAATTCGCTTTGCTCGCACTGTTTTCTGTAGGAATTGCTTTTGCCTGTGTCAGCAGGTTTCTTAAAACCTGAAATCCAAGGAGGACGTGAGATGTTCAGGCAAGTGGATAACGATGGGAACAGTATAGAAGGGTTGGAGAGACCACGATGGGATTGCAGCGACCCCTGGTCTCATAAAAGCTGTAGACAATGAGTGCTTGGGGTGGAATTTAAAATCTCAGGTGCAGACTAAGCCCTGGGATATTTATATATGCTGTGAGCGTGTCATTTTGTACGTACAAATTTTCGGGAACAGCAACACTCGCAGGTGAAAAGCAATGAAGCCATAGGGATCGGGGGTTACTAGGCTGTCTTCCCATCCCCTCATTTACTTCAAAATCAGTTAAAAGTTGAGTTTTCTGGTGGGTTTTGCATGATTAGAGAGGCTGAATCGCTGTCCTAAGGACAGTTTCCTAGCCGGAAAATTTCGGAGGCTTTGATTTGAAGCCTCTGGACATCTTCCAGGCTTTGCTGTGGAGCGCAGGCAGGCTTTGCCCACCTTTGCTGGGAGATATTTGTGTTGTCAGGCAGGGCGCCAGGCACCAGGGAGATTTTTTTTTCTGCCACCGGGACTTCGCAGCGGGGTGCGCTCGGTGCGGCAGCCGCCCGTCCCCGGCTGTGCCGGCGGTACCCGGCTGGGAGGAGGAGGAAGCTGAGCTGCATCCTTCATCCTCATCCCCGGGGAGCTGCGGTCGATCCAGTTCGGCACCGGTTCGGACATCGTTGAGCTCAGGAGGGCGGTGAGAAGTGGCGGGGAAGATGCTCTCGGCTCCCGTGGCCGGGGGAGGAAGGTGAGGAAGAGCGAG
>NW_010221356.1:0-1157 GCF_000695765.1 Mesitornis unicolor | reverse complement strand
GGTACTAATTCCAGATGCACCATTTTGTTCTGTTATACTTAGTGTCTCCTTTTTTACTAAACTCAATTCTTTCTGGGTTGTTTGCCCATCTCCTTGAACTGGTTTCCCCCACACCTGAGCTGGGTGAAGCACTCCACGTGTGCAGTGTGCCGAAAGGTGTGCTGCTGTCCTGGTTTTCTCTGGGCATGGCCTTTTCTGGGTGTGTTGCCGTGGTCTGGTGCTTGAAGGTTGTGCCAGTGTCTGAGGCACTCTTGAACTGCATCTCTTTCCTCTTGGCAGAGGGTATAATGCACACCACTGCCAGGTTCCTTCCTGCGTCCTTTTTATACTATTACTGGCCTTTTTGAGGCGAAGACCTTCACTGGCCAGTTGAGTGGGGGGCTCTTCTGGCAGCAGCAGAGAGCACGGTGTTCCCTGTCTTTCCATACTACTCTGTGTGTAGGGATACCCTCTGATCTTTCCTCTGTCACCTAAGGCCAGGCTTTTAGGGTCTTTGCTAATGCTCACTGCTTCCACCCCATTAGGTCATCCGAAAGGGCTGGCTCACCATCAACAACATTGGGATCATGAAGGGTGGCTCCAAGGAGTATTGGTTTGTCCTGACAGCAGAGAACCTCTCCTGGTACAAGGATGACGAGGTGAGTAGCTCAACTCTGTGATTGGTGATAAGGCCTTCAGTTCACTGGGTGTTACAGGTGTACTACTGAGTAATATCTGCAGCTTGTGGTGGAAGCTGAAAACATCCTTGGGCCAGGTTCACTGCGATCTCAGCAGTGCTGTGCATATCTGAATTGATGTGAATGTGGCTTTTTTGATGCATAAGGAGTAACGTCTGTGCTTGAAGCCCTGGCTCAGCAGAAAGTCCACAGACACTTGGGATGAACTTTATTTGTCTTGCTGTGGCAGCTGTGGTGAAGGGTGTGATGGGTTTGTTCCAAGACTTTTTGGTATTTGTGGGGCAGCCATGATGAATTTCCTGAAGGCTTGTGGCAGAGGGCTTCATGCATCTTTCCTGGTCACAAGAAAGAAGCTATCTCCTTTCTGAGCATAGCAACAGGAGCTGTGGACCTGGAGCTACAGCTCAGGTGCTGGCTCCTTCTGACTTTGGGTAAATTGCTTAACTTCTCCAGGACTTAATTGTTAAACCTACAAAGCAG
>NW_010221355.1:0-1143 GCF_000695765.1 Mesitornis unicolor | reverse complement strand
CTCAGGCAGATCAACACTCCCTCCCAACTCCATCCATGTAGAGGTAATTCTGGAGTTGAAGCGTCTGTTGGTTACAACTTCGCAATCACATAAGAATTCACATGCAAAGACTCGCCAAGTTCTTGCATAGGTTTTTTTTTCTTTATTGATTTCCGAATCTTTCTCTGTATTTTTATTTAAGGGTGATTTTGGTACAGTCTTGTCACCACGAACCATACAATGCAGGGAGAGTCGTCAGGAGTTTCTTTGCCACAGTTGAATTAAACTGGTGATTGAGACACGTTTCACGTTTGCTTGATAGCATTCTGGTATTTTTCTGCTGTCTTTAGTCTCAGAAGAAGAAGATCATCATCGGTACCAATTAATCCTTTTATGTTGAGCAAAATTCCCAGCAGGTTATATCTGGCTGTACAGATTGAACAGACCCAATTAGAATATTCAATCAAGAACAAATTGCCCCATTGGAAGACAATTAGGGAAGAAGAATTGCATGGGTGCAGTGGTAACACTCGCACAACCGATGCACTTGGTCAGCAGCATTCTGAACTCATAAAACCTATTGGTTTTTTTTCCTCTTCTCTGCACTTAGAAAATGAAAATTGAATTAGATCAAGTTAAACAGCAGCTAATGGTAAGTAAACAGTAAGTTCATATACACTCCTATTAATTAGTTATTTTCATCAGCTTTATTTCACCATCTTTGTGATTATTTCCTAATCTTTAAAGAACGAAACCGGTAAAATCCGAGCTGACAGCAAGTTAGACATAAACCTGGAAAGGAGCAGAGTGACAGATATGGTAAGCTGGTCTGTGAAGATACCCTCACCACTTCTATGTCTTGTTTTTCATTGCTGCAATTGTAATTTATATCTTTTATCTGCAGTTTACAGATCAGGAGAGGAAACTCATGGAAGCGACGACAGAGTTTCATAAAAAAGTAAGTACTGCACACAGCTCATTTTGTATTGAGCAGGATATGGTTACGTGTTGCATGTTACCTAAATCCCAGACTTTCATAAAAGTCAGGGGATTTTGAATGTGGTAAAGCAAAAGGCTGGGCTGTATCTCTCTGGTCTGTTGTACAGGTTGTGTGCAATCACACGTCACGCAGAATCACAGGATGTCAGGAGTTGAAGGGACCTG
>NW_010221354.1:0-1154 GCF_000695765.1 Mesitornis unicolor | reverse complement strand
AGATGCAAGACCCTACACTTGTCCTTGTTGAGATGCCTTACTGGGGACCGTGGTACCACCTGTGCTTGCAGCAGGAAATGTCCTATGGCTGCAGCCAGGGCTTCGTCACACACGATAGCATTTCTTTGCTGAAAATGAACATTTTGGTGCAATAAAAAGATGGGAACGAACACCTGAGCACAGCAGTTGCTCTTGAAGCGAAAGTGATGAGCTCAGCAAAGGTGGGAGTGAATGTTGAGCTCCCTGGGGTTTCACTGAGCGATGGGTCTCAAATTGCATTAGCAAGTGATATCCTCCCCAGAGGCCTCAGAATCGGGAAATCCCAGGACCGAAGGGTCCAGAGGGACCAAAATCCACCTGGCAGCTCGGCTGGCTCTGGTACTGCTCTGGCCGTGGCTTCTGGAGCTCTGCGTGCTTGTGCTGATGCTCTGCACTGCAGTGTAATGAAAATCTCCATGCCCTTCTCTCCCTCCAAAGACAAAAATGTGCATGCATTATGTTTCTGGCAAAAATCTGAAGTCGCCTTGTCTGCCCATCGCCTCCCATTCAACTGCAAGCTCTTACAGGTTTATTATCTCTTGCAAGCTCAGCTGGAGACCATTAGGTCCTAACATAATCTAGCATCTGATGAAGAAATCAGAGGCGTTTCCAAGCTGTGAACAGGACTTTGGAGCTGCTACTGAGACGCTCAGCATCCTGACTCACCGCTGCCAGGCTGCTGTGGCTTGTCCTGCTTTTGGGCTGAGAAGAAGTGGTTGAGATTTGCCCTGGGCAGAGCAGTTGGGTTTGAGGCACCATCTGGACAGCTCTCAGGCCTCTTCCACTTGGCAGTGAGAGATTATGTTGGGCTTTTTACACCAGTTCTGAGTCCCATGTGCTCTTAATCTGCTTGACGAGAGCCATGGGGCTGTGGATCAAAGCAGCTGCACAAGATGACACCAGGAAATTTTCCTCTCGACCACTTAAGTTCCCTTAGACACCAGAAACTTTTGAGAGTTTCACCTCAGGAATAGGTGTTCATTTATTTATTTGGAAAGGCAGCACATGTAAAGGCAAGCGGTGGGGAATAGCTGTCCAGACCAGGCTCCAGAAGTCCCTAAGCTGTGGCACAAACCAACAAGAGGTGGAGTCCCCAACACAAAAAGGACATTGAA
>NW_010221353.1:0-1152 GCF_000695765.1 Mesitornis unicolor | reverse complement strand
CGGGGCTAGGCAGGCGCGGATAGGCGGGCTGTAGATCTCTGTATGACTCTCTCTGTATCTCTCTATATCTCTCTATATCGCTATGCACCCCTATATATCTCCTGCTCATGGGCAGGCAGGAGGAGAGGCTCACTGTGGAGCATGAGGCTCGCTAGAGCTCCTGCCCGTTCGTTAAACCTCTCTGTTAATTTTCCAGGCCTGTAGCTTTCCAAGTAAGGACACTTCCCTGAGAGAGCCACTGGCGAGTGTGGGCACCTGCCCGCTGCATTGCTTAACCAGAGGTAGACCTTGGCTGAGGGGATTAGTGGTCCAGAAAAGTCATGTGTTGGTCATGTAAGTGTGCTGTGGGGTGCAGCACTGGTTGGGAATCTTGGGCTCGCTTGCCTGTAAAACAAACTTATACACGATACAATTTATAGACTGTTTCATAGACTATAATTTATAGCCATTGCTGCTGGCCCATCCCTGGGAAGGTGGCGGCTGGGGAGCATGGTCTGGCAATAAATAGGTACGAGAGATGAGTTTGTGAAGTGGGGAAGTGAGATATATAAGAGGAACTTTGTGATCAGGGAGAGCTAAACAAGTCAAGGTAGAGATGAGGGAGGAGAAAGCAAAAGACAGTGAAGACACCTGTGTGTGCCCAGGGAAATCCAACAGTCTTTCTCTTTTTAAACTGGAAAGAGGGCGAGGGGGAAGTTCAGGAATATCACATTGATCTTAAATGCTGCTTTTAAATCTGACCATTAATCTTGCTGTTATATATATAGCGCTTGTCTCACTTTCTTTTAACTGTAAGGACATGACAGGATAACTTGACTTTGACTAGAAGATTTGGCCTTCAAGCATTGGAAAAAGTTACTCCACCTTGATGGCTGTGTAGCCAATACAGTGGAACCTGTCTTGCTTTTCCATCATGGTTGATACAGACTTTCTCCTGTTGAATATATGACAAAATAGGTTTTTGGTGCTCTCTTTTGCCACACCTTCACTGGCAAAGAGCCTGGTCTCTTTGGTTTATTCCTTGCTTTAAAGCAATGGAATATATGTAATATATAGACAGACACACCAAACATGTGGGGCCTCCAAGTTCAACAGCAAAAGCAGTTCGTTAGTAGCATATCCCTGCTGTTAAGGGAGTTTATTAAAAGCAGG
>NW_010221352.1:0-1155 GCF_000695765.1 Mesitornis unicolor | reverse complement strand
TTAACCTTACAATTAGAGTTTAGAAAACACTCCTTTGAGTTTATATCTTATGTGTTTGATTTTAATGAAACCATTAAATATGCTACCTTTGTTTGCAAGATCTCAGACTTACATAGAAGCACTCTCTTCCTAGGGGTTTTTCTCTGTGTGTTTTGTTTTTGCTTTCCTGCTTAGACCTGAGTAGTAGCCGCCAATGGCTGTTTCTCTCTCTCTGTGCATGTATGTGTGTTTGTGAGCCCAGTGCCATATTTGAAGTCTTTCACCTCGTGCTTGTCTGACAGCTGACCAAGTACCAAAAGTGTCTGTCACAGACAGATTTTCACTGCAGTTCACAGCTAACATAACAGAGGGAGAGGGGAGGGGAAAGACAGTTCACAAAATGCATAAGGAAACATGTTGGGAAGATGCAGGGATCTCTGCACAGACAGAGCGTCTTTTGTCTCTCGGGCAGAATGACTCCCTGGCTCAAAGCCCACAGAGAAGCAAATAACAGAGCAGAATCATTATGCCCTAATGCTGCTACATGACAGTACATCTGGGAATTAAATTATAGCCAAAGGTGGGCTTGATCTCTATTATTTTTCTGTAATCTCAAGAAGTTGCCGTTGTTTCACTGTTCGAGAACTTCTTTGTATTCACCAGATTGGCACGTGAAGCCCAAAATTACTTGAAATAAGATACAGTTGCATTACAAATGTTTCTTCATATTAGTTTTCACTATATTTCTAAAAGAACAAGTGCTTATTATTGATCAGAATTATACAAAACAGATGGTATTTTTTCTGGTTTTGTATCAGAGAACAACATAACCATATTTAAGTATGAATTGTGAGATTATTTTTTAACGACGTTTTCATATGTAGAAGTCTGATGTCTGGTCTAAGCTAATGATATAGATGTCCTGTAGTGATAAGAGTGAAAAAGACATCGAGGGAGCATGATTTAACCCACTTGAACAACTAAAGACAAGATGCACTGCATTTTGGAAATGCTTGCACGGCTCCATTTGTAATCAAATGTATGACACAAACGTATGTCATACAGGTCACTAAAGTAAAGGATCTTAATTTCTGCTGAACATTCAAAAAAATTTGACTTTTTAATGAAGATCTTGATTTTTGCTTTTTGCTTTTCTTTTCTTTCCTTTTTTTTTTT
>NW_010221351.1:0-1156 GCF_000695765.1 Mesitornis unicolor | reverse complement strand
ATACCTGGGTTTCACAGGTGGAGATAAAAACCTTTTAAATTATCTCAGTTTTTTAGAGTGGCCATGAAAGGACCCTAAGGAGATCCAAAAAGGAGAATACAGTCAGAGGATGCCTTGTAGTAGTCCAGTGATTCTTCTGCAGTGCCTGAATTTCATCATGGGAGATTGAAATCATCTTAGGTTTGATACGTGAGGCCAGTCAGAGGCTCAGCAGATCAGCCTGTGCTAAGGTGTCTTTGATAGAGTTCCCATTAGCACAGCTGGAATAGAAATACAAACTAACTGCAGACACTGCTGAGTGTGTCCTCAAGTGCCTGTGGAAAGAGGAAATACTTGGAGCTTGCAGTTCAATATGTGATCGTTGTCTGTTTTGAGGGTTTATTGGAAAAGAAAGTCAGAGCTGTGTGGTAGGAAGCTCGGCTTTGGGAGTGACCTTTATTGGGTCTGAAGCGTTTGGAAGTTGCAGTCTTGTCTGCAGGATCTCGCTCTTGTCTCGGTCACTTCCCAGCCTCCAGGATAGCTTATGGGTACATCATTCCCTTTCCATCCCTCCACAGAGGCTGTGTCTGTGGCCATCTGATCATCTTCCAAGGCTGTGCCAAGTGATGAATGAGCTTTGTTTAGGGCTATCCCTGAAAGCCACTGCATACATTTCAGCAGACTGCAGGACGTGTCAACACAATCACTTCAAGGCTTTCAGCTCGCTGGAGCCTCTGTCAGCACTCTGCAGCTTCTGTGGACTGCCTGATCAGCAGTGCTAGGACTATTAATATTTATAAACCTTAAATAATACAGGACTTCAGCGTACCTGAGAGACCATATGTTGGCCTCCAATCCCCAACACAGCACCTGAGATCAGCGTGGCTACAAGCCTGGCTGATCCACTCTTAGGGTCCCAGAAGGGGAAAGAGGTGGAACTTTTCTTCCCCTGGAGGGCCGCTGCCTTTGGATTTCTCCCTCCTTCATTAGTTACCAGAGCACATCATCTCCATCCTTCAGGGCCAAGCTGCAGGCTCCTTTCTTTCCCTTTAGTCTGGAGTCTTTTATCACTGCGCTCTGCATTTATTACAGGGCTTTGCTTGGTTGTGACCTTGCGTTTTTTTTCCACCTTTTAGTAAAAATGCATTGATTTGGGTGTGGTTTGCAGGGAGAGAGG
>NW_010221350.1:0-1155 GCF_000695765.1 Mesitornis unicolor | reverse complement strand
GGAAACACCACTTATGTAGAAAGAAACTGCCTTATGTCAGTTTGCTCGTAATTTTTTCCTAATGGATAACATCAATCTGTATTTAAATCCAAGCAGCCATGGCTGAGAGAGACCAACATATCAAAAAGCTGCAGCTTAAACAGAAAACAATCAAGTTCAGTGCTTAGCAACTAAATCACTAACCTACGGGGAGGAAAAGACTTCTTCACCTGCAGGGAGTGCTCCTGTCCCTAAGGTATTGCTCTGTACAAAACAGCAAATACATGGATAGCTACAGAGATTTGTACACATGAATGTAAGATTCTTACAGTGCACTCCAGCTCAACAGACACGACACATTTTGGTAAGTACAGAGCCTAAATACCAGGAGTTTGCTGAACCTCAGGCTTTGAAAACTACAGTGATGACCATTATACCAGTATCATATGGGATATCGTGATAGTTTCAATAACTTCTGGTAACATTTTGGTATTCACGACACTTGTTTTATGATCCATTCTGCTTTGTCAGACACAGACACAGATTGTTCTGCCCACATTTTCCATGTCTCCCTTTCCATGTTGTATTTCTCCACGCCCTTCTTTCTGCTCCCACAGCCAGGGCAGGAGGAGCTGTGGGGAAGGAGAAGGACCTGAATTCCAGTTGCTTGCTCTGAACCCAAGGAAAGTGGAGGCAAAACTCTGCAAATAGGCAGCTGAAAGGTACCAAAACAAGGGGGGTTTTTTGGCAGGGCTGAGGCAATCCAACCACTCCAGTACCTCCTTATAGTACAGCATCACTGTTTTTGATCCCCACTCTACAGCAAAATCAGGAAAGCAAGAGACGAGCAAGAGGAGAGACCCACCATATACACTTCTACCTGTGGCTCACAAAAACATAGTCCCCGTGACTAAAAGGATGAGTAGCATGACTCCAAGAAGCATCAGTTTATATAATGACACCTTTTGACAGTATCATGGTTACATTATTATTATTTTCCTGGATATACTTCAAACCTGGACCAGGATATTCCACCACCACAACTATACCAGAAATATTTTTGTAATATAGGTTAATCTTGGATTAATATATTAGATTGTGGAGGAGTTAAGAAACTACACCTAATTGTCACAGAGTCACAGCACGGTTGGGGTGGGAAGGGCCCTCTGGAGCTCA
>NW_010221349.1:0-1157 GCF_000695765.1 Mesitornis unicolor | reverse complement strand
CGCTTCCTCCCGGCCTCCCCCTGCCTCGCATGGGTCATGGCCCTGGCCAGGAGGGCAGTGGGAGGGGGCTTCTCGCAGACCCCCAGCACAGGGCCCTGTGCCCCCTCCACGTGCTCCGCAGCTTTGGGCTGGCTCCAGCAAACCCAAGGGCCAGCGGACGCCAACTCTGCCCCAAGTGAGGGCTGTGCTCACAGCCCCTGGGGCCATCCAGCCCCTGCCAAGGCACTTGGGACCCCAGGGCAATGCACCCCCCCACCCCTCGCCTGACCCCGGGAGGGATCACCCACAGGGGTAGCATCCCCGAGCAGGGTTTGGGATTTCCATGTCCCATTCCCACTCTCCCCAGCCTGCAATTGGCTTTCCCCATCTGTGCCTCAGTTTCCCCAAGAGAGAACCTGCCCCAGGCCAAGGGTTTGGTGTGCTCGGCAGCGCCGTGCTCCAAGGCTGTTAGCCCGGGCTCTGTGTGACAAGCACTGTCGTGCTGGCTACAACATCCGCCCTCTGCAACACCCATTGGCACTCGCTCCTGCACCCAATTTTTGGGGATGAGGCTGTTGGGGTGACGTCTCCACCGCCATCAGCCAGCAAATCGCCCCAGAAATGGGCCAGGACACAGCAGCTGTGGCCATGCCTGTGTCCCCCCCTCCTGCCTGTGCTGCCCGCGGGGATTTTCCCTCAGCTCTGCCACGCTCCCACTGCCGGGACAGGACCACATGCGTGGGAGGTCGGTGGAAAAGGAGCATTTTCCAGTGCTGGAAACCGAGAGGAAAAAGGGCTGCAGGACGGAACGATTAACGCAGCGCAAGTTAATGATTACAGCAACGTCCCCCCCGAGAAGGAAGTTGCGAGGACACAGCCTTTGAGCCACCCAAGGGCAGCGTGGCCCAAGGACGCAGCCAGGCTGGTGCAGGGCCCCTGGCGACCTTCCCATGCGAGGACCAGGGCGGGTCCTGGGTGGAGCCAGCTCTGTGCCTGGGGGGCACAAAGGCTTGGCAAGGGGAGGCTCCCCAAAACCTGGGGGGGGTCTGAGTGGGGCTGTCTCCCACCTCCCGCAGCCCCCCAGGAGGGATGAGGGGTGGGGGCAGTCCTGGTGTCACGTCACGGGCACCGAGGGTGGGTTTGGACAGGGAGCGGATGTGTCAGCGCTGTCGGGGGAG
>NW_010221348.1:0-1153 GCF_000695765.1 Mesitornis unicolor | reverse complement strand
GTATCTGCATCCGTGATCAGCACATTGCAAAAGAGCCCAGCATTTAATAGCAGAGCCAGCACAAATAATTCAAAACGTAATTGCAATCAGCCTGCAATAATGCTACTTCAAAGGCAATCGTTCCCCTCCTTAAAACGGTGAGGTATTTGAATAAAGATTTAATTAAGATTTTATCTGAAGTGTATTCAGAGATAAAAATTGGCTAGGACTTTAAACAGAGGAACAAAGCGAAAGTGGAGCAGTGCCAGAGCAGAAACAAATGAGAAAACTGAAGGGAAGGAAAAGCTGAGTCTCTCCGAAGTTCACGGCACCGCACTGAAATTGTCTGCAGAAGTTGGACGCTTGAGAAGAGGTGGCTTTCGAGACACGGGGATGTGCTGGCGTGGTGTATTTAACATGAAACCCCAAATAGGTGTTTACTGAAGGGTGAGATTTTATTCCAGTTAATGGGAAACCGCACTAAACCAGCCTGTGCGTTGGGGAATGTCTGTCTCCTTCTATACTGCTCCTTTCAAAGTCCACCACATTGATGTCGTCTTTCCACGGAGCTGAAATAAAATTCATCTTCTGGAACAGACTGGAGCTTCCCCGTCAAACTGGGCATCTTTAAACCAGCTTTCCAGCCCAGAGCTTTCACACCGGCTCTGCTTGGCGGGGTTTGCAAACCAGGGAGAGCGTTGAGATCACTTGGTGTGAACCTCACAACTGCAGACCTCACTGGGGAACCCGTAACTGCTGCTGTGCCTCGGGAACAACGTTGTCAGTGTTCGTTAAACAACTCTACACTGCCTTGCGCCATTTATTTCCATGGTTCGTCCCAAGGCAGACTGTGTTTGACCACCAAATCTTTTCCAAGGTGCCTAAATCCAGGCTCACGTCATTCATTTTTAGGTTTAAATGTTTCCTTCTCCTGCCTTTACCAACTCTGGAAGAATCAGAGCAAAGTCAAACGCCAGCTGCAGCCCACGTCAAGTTTGGGTTTGGACCTTTGGGCGAAGCTGACCACCAGTGCTGCCGTTCATGGTTAATTCTTCTTTAGTAAAATTACCCACCAGATGATCTCCCATTAAACCCATTAAAATGGTATTCCCCAAATCTGTTCAGTAACCTTAACACAAACAATGGCACGAGGCCTCTGTTCTGTGCCTGGTGG
>NW_010221347.1:0-1156 GCF_000695765.1 Mesitornis unicolor | reverse complement strand
TTCAACCCAAAGCATTCTGTGATTCTGTGATGTTGTATGGGAATACTGAGCTTGAATGAAACTGAACTCATGCTTTTGCATTAACTAGATTCCAGAGACTAAATAGCAAAACAACAGGAAGTCTTACTGACTTCTTTTTTATCCTAGCCTTTGTGTTAAAAATAATTTTTGTACAACTGTAAACTTTGCTGTAAAACTCTTTCTTAGGTAGATTGTAGCTTTGTGGTGCAACAACAGAACCTTTTCCTTGGCAAATCTGAACACTTCGGGACTGTATCATCATTTAGAACAGAGGTTTATTACATTGCAGATTGCATTTGCTTTGATTTTTAAGTGGAATTGAGTGCATTTAGTCTGAGACAAGGAAAAAAACGAAATAAACAGAAAAATTAAACATTTTTTGTGGAGTTGAAAGACCTGAAGCATTTTTAACAGAGGTGATGCTGAGCTGTTCATATTATTCTGTCACTGCCTTCCTCTTATAGGAGATAAATACAATATTATGTTGATGTATTTAGAGTAATCTAAATGTATTTGTCATCTGAGCCAAGCTTGACCATATTTTGGAGCGGTAGGAAGAAATTGCTTTTTGACTTCTGTTACTAGCCTCTATATACTACTCTGAGCTTTAGTAAACTGGTGGAAAGGCTTTATCCTGTTGTGATCTGAGGGTGTGCTGAACTGCTCAGTGCTCTTCTTTCATAAAGTCAACAGCAGAGGCATGGTGAGAAGATAAGGAAGAGAGCATCCTATGGGGATGGGAGACCTGCAAGGTCAAAGGGTCCCTGAATGGTGTTGCTTCTGAACAGAGTACAATGCTTCCCCTGGGCATTACGATTTCTACATACTGGTATAATTTCTACATACAGGAAAGTCACAGAACAAAATCTTACTTAAAAGAAAAATAATTACCATTAGGCTGCTGTAGCTTTTGAAAATGGAGTATATGTCTGTTAGTAAGACTGAAGATGCTATTACAGTGATTCTTTTTATCATTGTGTGAAAATGTCACATTTACTGAGAAGCACACATGACAATTTATTTCATCCTGATGTTTCAGAGCATAAAACTAACTAATTCTGAGTTCTAGGGAAAAAGTTACACTTGAAGCAGTTAAAAGTTGTCATCTGGTACCGGCAGGGAGGGGAACTTGATT
>NW_010221346.1:0-1153 GCF_000695765.1 Mesitornis unicolor | reverse complement strand
TTTTTTAGTATTTTTCTCCTGATTGTCTCCATTTGAAAAATATAAATTTATATTTTCAGATGGAGTGGATGTGAACCTCTCTTTTTCATCTGACTACAGCTTCATTATATGTACCCTTTTGCTGGAAATCAGTTTATTTTTATGCCAAAAAATGATACTGTCACTAGGGCTGCAAGATTATTTTTTTTACTATAGCAATTGCAGAGTTCTTCAAAACAACAGTTCTACAGTCTTTAAAAATAGTATTGCAAGTATCTCTGTGTGTTTATTATTCCACTCTGACGAAATCAGTGAAAACTGGTTTCTCCTTCCCAAAAAGATATTGGAAGAGAAAAGGAAAAGAAATCCCTTATTTGCCAGTATTTTAAAAATACTTGGGTTTTTTTTGTTTCAGTTACTGTAAAATTTTACTTCGATGAGCATAACATAACCTAAGAGACATCATAAACCCAGAATACCAAATTAAAGCCTGCCAGGGTTTCTTTAATATACTACCACACAAATCAAGTAACTGGCAGCACAATCATTTTCCTACCATCTTTGGAAAGGTTTTGTAGAATGGAATATATTTAAGTTTTAGTTCTTAAACATAATTTCCACTAATGACTGGATCACCCAGTGTGAATTACCAAATGCTTGCAAATTAACGAAGAGGAGAACATACCAAATTAATTTTAAAGGGCTAATGGATTCTAAAATGTACTGTTTATGTACTTTGAAAATGATGTCTTGTTTTAATTATTCATAATCACAATGTAATAGCAAAGTAAAGCTGGTCATATCTGTACAGATAATGAGGCTAAAATCATCCCCCTATAACTATGCCTGTGCTGGTGATCTTAACATAGTGAAGCATGGGACAGAGAAGGCCGTCTGGAGTGTCAGTAAGTGAGCAAAAGTCAGAAAAAGGAGATTTCCATTTTGCAACAAGGATAGTGGAAAGGGACTCAAAGCTGCTGCCTAGGAAGTGCAGGCACTGTAGACAAAGAAATCACAACAGTTTCCAGAGCTGTCATTCAAGCTCCTTTTGCTATTGCTAAGAGTGGTTTAGGACCAGACACCCTCTATGTAGTAAAAGTGTGTTAACACTCTACAATGCACTCGCAGCGGACTCAGCAACTTCTCCAAGATGCCAAGTCACCTTCTCAGCTCC
>NW_010221345.1:0-1149 GCF_000695765.1 Mesitornis unicolor | reverse complement strand
GAGGCCATTTCCTCTTATCCTATCACTTGTTTCTGGGTAGAAGATACCGACCCTCCTCTCGCTACCCCCTCCTTTCAGTTCAGGTCCCTTCGATCTGCCAGGTGACCACACCATACCAACACCATTGCAATGCAGAAGCAGCTGCCAGAGTAACTTCTATAACACTGATTTTTTTTGTTGCTTTTGGCATCTGTGAATAGGGGATTTTTGAGCTTTTGGATAAACTCTGCTAACACTGAATCAGGTAAGGCTTACTGAAGGTTTCAGTGGAAACAGAATTTGTCCAAGGCAAAATGCATTTTCAAATCCAGCCTCAGAGGCTAAATCTACAATGGCAGTTTCTCCCACTGATTTAATTAAATAAAATTAATGCCCTGATTAAACAAAGCTTTTCCAATTTTCTCCAGCACTGGAGATACGGCCTACTGCTGTCATTTTGTCACATATAGTACTATCTCATCACTCAGAAATAACAAGAAGGTCGAGGTTCATGATGCGCTTATAAATGAATTTGGGTTTACAAGCAAAGTGTCCTGGGAAGAAGCAACTCCATGACTGAGTGAAGAGCAAGCCCAGCCCCAAAACCAAAAAAAGGAGCAGGCAATTTCAGTCATCCAGCTGTTCATACGCACCTCAGAGTCTCCAAAACGTTCCCTCTAACTCACCTGCCATGAAGTGCCCAAAACAGTCAAGTACCTGGTGATGCACTAGTAAACTCTCAGCTGTGCCTGTGTTGCCCATTGCTGTTTCCCATTGCCCATGCAGCGCTTGTGGAGGAGCAGTCACTTCTGCAGCATCGCACACCAACAATTGGGACCTGTCTGGGCTTTCCGTGGTCCAAAACAGACCACGGCTTCATGGATCAATGAATAAAATAAAAATATTGACCCTCCTGCATAACCATTTTATAAAGAACTCCAGCCTCCCTGCTTTGAAGAGAAAAATTATGCTTACCATAAAGACGCTTTTCTGATGAAATTCAAGATGCAGTCATCTTTGGGACAAAACATATTAAGCCTTCGGCATCTTGTGAATTAGCATAGCTCGATGACTGGCACAGAGAAATGGGAAGGAAGCTACATTCCTGCCAATGGCCAGGCTGCCAAGAGCATGGATTTGCTACATTTTCATGCTGAGTGATATATATAT
>NW_010221344.1:0-1152 GCF_000695765.1 Mesitornis unicolor | reverse complement strand
CTGCCTGCACACACCCACTCCAGAGGCTCAGCCACCAGGCAGTGCAGACAACGTTATCCCAGCACCACCAGCATCCTCAGCCTTGGCTGCTCCATTTGTCCATGCATCGTTAGCTAAACATACTGCAAGCATAATAAGTGACAAGAAGCCTCTTTGCATCGGTACAGATCTTTCTGCTTTACTCACCAGAGATTTGCATCAAGTCCAGGCATTATTGTGGCAAAAATCCGTGTTGCCCACTCTCCATCTCTTCCCGTGCCTGAGTTTTTTTGTAACTTAAAACTTATTTTTAAGGAGGTGTTTCAAGGCAGAGGCAATCCGCTGTTGCAGTTGGGTGTTAGGCTGATGCCCTATGCCAAATCCTCCCCTCAGTTCACCTTTGCTCTGTGGGCAGGTGAGTAACAAACTCTGCTCCTCCGTGGGAAAAATGCCCTGCCCCAAGTCATGGCACTGCCCTGCCCTTGGGCTTTTCCCTGTATCCTCCTTAAAACAAGGGCATCAGAGCACTTGGGGTCAATGATTTCATTTCAACTACAATGTATTTGCTAGAAAATCCAATGCTGGCAAGATCAGTATCTCTTACAGGTTCCAGCTCAATTTGGTGGAGGGTTTCAGGCAATAAATGAAATGGGAGAGGCGTATAAAGAGAAATTAATAAATGAACGTATAAATTAAACAGGTATAAAGAAGGGTATAAACTGCTTCCAGCTCTCCTGAGAGGGCCCATGTGCTGTCCCTAAGGGCAATGTATGGGACCAGAGATCCTCCCACCCCCCTATTTCTACATCACAGCACCTGGGAATTAAACTGAACCTTCAATACAGATAAAAGGCTGCATTAAATAACCCCTGGCCAAGAGAAGGGGTTTGGTGGCATGAGGAGCAGGGGAACCCTGCGAGGACTTCAGCAGGGCCAGAGCATCACACCCAGATGAAGCCCAATGGGCATATAACATCCACGTGGGTTTTTCCCCCGCTCCATCAGCAGTGAAATGCTTCAATCATTGCATTTAATTCACAGTTTTCCCAAGTTGTTTAACAGGAATGACCCGTTCTCAGCAGGGGAGGGGGAAGGGGAAAAAAAGAAAAGGAAAAATAGACATTAAGTATTGAGAAACCCAGGAGGGAAGCCGGGTGTTGATTTTATATTTTC
>NW_010221343.1:0-1154 GCF_000695765.1 Mesitornis unicolor | reverse complement strand
TGTATATATATATGTGTATATATATTTACATATTTGTGTGTGTGAACTTCGAGATTGACTTAATCCTTTATGGGAAGAAGCATCAATACAATATAATATATTCTATAACATATAATAATTACATATATTGTTATATATATAACAATACAATATAATTACATGTAATTATGATTTCAGTATTTCTTTTAACCATTAAACAGGATAAGACAGTTATAATTACTATTTAATAGTTATATATAGGCATATGTTAGTCTATACCTGTTTACTCCAGACTTTCTCCCAGCTTACTCTGCCGTTGCTCCTGGTTGCTGGACTGCAACCATCTGCCCTTGAGAATTTCCCCGTAGGTTTCTTGTTTGATACCGGATTTTAGAGCCATTTCAAGTCTTTATTCTGATTTGCCTTTCTTTGAGGCTGTGGATACCGAGGCGAAAGCCTCCGTGCAGGGAAGGGGAGGCAGATCCCGGTACCGGTGTGTGACTGAAGGACAGTTGGTTGATTTTTATGACTGTGTATGGACTGGGAGTCGAGCACTTAACTCAGATCGTTCTGGAAACGTAATTCTTGTGGATATTCCCGAGCAGCAAACACTTATTGAGCACCTGACGCTCGTAAAAGGCACTTGAGTGAAACTCCGGCGTTGCTGTTTCCTGATAATGCCGTTTCAATTCAATCCCATTCAAAAGAAATCCGCCTAACAAGCTCGGCGCCGCCGCTGCTCACTTGGCTGCTCGTAGGGAACTCGCTGTGGCTGGCTGAGATCTACAGGTGTAATTTCAGGAAAAAATGGCAATTAATGCAGTTTCTGCTGCTGGAAACTTGGAGTGCATTGGTGTGTTCGGAGCCATTGCCGTGACCATGGACCAGTTTCCTCCCAGGAGCAGAGTGGTTTCCTGATGGGAAATTCGTCATCCAAGGGGGATGTTCTCCATCCCAAAGTGTGATGCTGTCCCCAATACCTTCAACCCTCTCTAATTTGAGTTTGCTGTTTGGGCTCAGCTCTGCGGGGCTTTGGATACGTTGATTTTTGCTTATGGGCATCAATGAGGTTTAGAGAGTTACCGACATAATTTTGGGAGCCAGTTCTGGCCCTGAGCAATACTGAGGGGCTTTGGAGACTGAAATCTTCGCATTTGTGCTGCGTCCTCCTCCTC
>NW_010221342.1:0-1151 GCF_000695765.1 Mesitornis unicolor | reverse complement strand
GTCCCTTCCAACCCAGCACATTCTGTCATCTATGATCCAGCTCAGTAGTCTCAGATATTTTGGGGGCTGGCTTTGTGCAGCCTTTCTTATATTAACAATTTAGGTGTCTCTCTGCCTCCGTGCTTTCCCATTCTGATGCTAACTGCTGGCAAAGTTTGCAGCTGTTTGAAGCCTGGAAGTCAAAGACGCGTGAGAACAGAGAGCTCTGCAGCTGGGCTTTGGGATGGAGTAAAACCTGTGTCTTAGTGGAAAGAAGCTTGATTGAGTTATGAAGTGATGTGAAGCGCACGCTCGGTGCTGGAGGTGACTGGTTTTTGGAGTCATTTGCCTAAGGACAAAGAGCGGATTCTCCCAGTTTCAGTATTTCCATTCGGTTTTGGATCCCCTTCTCCAGATGATGCTTCCTGCTGCTGGTGGGAGCTGGGGCAGCGATGCCACTGTGGTGTTTTCTCGTGCCTTTTCAGTTCACGTTTCTGCTCTCTGCTCGTTGCTCCAAGACTCTGAGGGGGAAGTTGTTCATTGATTTCTCCTTTCGCTGCAGGAATGGCATCTGAAATGTTCCCATTACTTCGTCTTGACTGCATGGAAGGGGATGAAACCCTCCTGGACTCCGTTGCTGCCCCACACGACAGGTACGTCCCGACCAGTTTTTGTGCTCTTTGCCTCCTGCAGGTTTTAGGAGCCAGGACAGCGCTGCAGGGAGCAGATGTGACGCTGCCATCTGAGTGGCTTCCCCCCTCCCTCTGGCAATGGTTCTGCTGCTGAGGCCAGGGCCACGTCCCGACCCTGCTGCTTCTGATCACGGAGTCATTAAATCACTGCGTGTGTGGGGTCTCCCCGCAGCATCCATCCCCGTCAGCCTTCATCCCACAGCACCACTGCCCCTGCTCGGCTCTTCAGCCAGCCCTAAAATCCATGTGGAGAGGCTGGGATGGGTCTGTCTGCCACTGCATTGGTGTTTGACTTCTCATGTTTTAAAGTCCTTCTCATTGTAGAGGTCAGCAGCGTTAGGAGGGAGCAATGTGGGCTTTTGGACAGCCAGCCCTGCCCTGGATGTGTTGTGGCAGAGAAGACCTTGGAGGTCCCGTGTGCAGGCATCAATTCATTGAATCCCAGCGTGGTTTGGGTTGATGGGACCTCAAATGTCCCCC
>NW_010221341.1:0-1146 GCF_000695765.1 Mesitornis unicolor | reverse complement strand
AGGCTGGTAACCCTTAAACCATAACATCTATGCATTGCACAGCACAGATGGGAAAATTAGGTGGTTTAAGAGAGATGAAATCATCCAAGCTTTAAAGACTTTAGAACAGCTAAAAACAGAAGCAAGAGCTGTGCATCACTAGTCATTGAATTTACTAATGAGTTTTAATAGGCAAAGCAGTATAGCACTACATTTATGTAAGCGATAATCACTGTTCAATGAAAGGTCATACTTGTCACATCAGTAGGTGTTATGCTCAGTACATCTTTCTCAGCCATTTTTTCCAACAGTGTCTCAAACAAATCAGAGATTTACTATATGCTGGGGTTTTTTAAGCTTTGATTTTGGCTAATCTCCCATGACTGTGTGGGACTTGAATGTAGTTTTATCTATTAGTAGACAAAGATATAGCAGCAAGGTATTGTTGGGTGACATTACAGAAAATCACTAACTGAAAGAGGGACTGAATAATCAGGTGCAGTGTCTCTTCCCACGTCCTAATTCAGGCAAAGATTGGGGTAGGCTGTTGTACAGTAGGCCACAGACAAGCTTTTAACCTACATACTGATGAAACTCACAATAAAAAGATGTGAAGAGACTAATCTTGCACAAAATTCAGCTAGATTCTCTCAAATAAATACCATCTACTCCTACTTACTAAACAGGAGAGGGTTTGTCTGCCATAGAAGTTGTTGAACACACACGATGAAGATTTCTAGAGAACCTTCTGATATGGGATCCAGTGTAGTTCATTCTTTCTGGTAGTGTAATTTCATGGAGACATCACTCAGTAGAGAACGAATCCACAGGGGCGATAATACCAGCAGTGAAATCCTGGAGGAGAAGATGGGTGTTCATTTGGTTTGTCCAGGTCAAATGGCACAGCATTACCCTTCACAAGCAGATGCCTCTGTGAAGGGAGAGATCTCTTTCACCACTGGTCATGTGTGGAGGGTATGTAGTTTCAAGGCAGACAATCATGGAAGAAAAATGAATGGCTATAAGGGAAAAAAAGTCCAAGAGCAATCATAATTTGGTGCTAGCTTTTAAAGAGTCCTCATATTGAAGTTCCAAATATGCTATGACTTGCCACATACCAGAAAAAGATATCAATATGCTGTTGTGGTTTAAGCCCAGCTGGCAACT
>NW_010221340.1:0-1132 GCF_000695765.1 Mesitornis unicolor | reverse complement strand
GTGAAAATGGTCCAAGACAATCATTCACTTCCCTTTGAAAATAAAGCCTCTTTTCTCTCAATGTCTGAAGCCACGTATTGTAAATATGCACTAATCTGTTCAGATCACTTACTAGCCACCTTGACAGCTTGCTTCCTTCTTCTCTCCTATAATGAATTTACATCACCACAGTGAAAAGCTGCATGTGGCAGAACTGAAGACAATTCAGAAATTAAGTGTATTATTTCTGTCTACATACATATTTAGGTTGTTCTTATGATAATGTCAAAAATGTCCTCTCTTTTCCCTTTTTTTTCTTATCAGTATGTGTGCCTGAATACCAAGGAGGCACTGTAAGATTAAGTATGCTTGTGTGACCAATCCACTAACACTAATTTTGAATCCAGCTATTTCCATTGTTTCATTATCCACTACACCTTTTTGCAAAGCACTCTGCCACAGAGTATTTTATGTAGAAAAAAGGGTAAACCAGTAAAGTTACCTCTTCTCACTCAACTTTAATTAGAAACCAATTTTTTTTTCCTTGCCAATTTTAATGAGGCTCTCTTTTATAAGACATAATACTGGAACTGCTGCATTATGAGCTCCAACTATGCATTATTTTCTTTAAAGTGTTTTGCTCCCAAGGGCAGCAACAAACCAGAATATTCATAAAACTGACATTCAGAAGACATGGATTGCTTTTCTTTCCAAAGGTGAATTCCTAGTAACACAGTCTGAACTATTTGTTGCATCTAAACCCCTGTGTTCTGTATTTCATCTTTCTCTATACTTTTTCCCTAATCAGATTATATGACAGTGATTCAAGGATTTTTTTCCTACCTTTGGCTTAGTATCAGTGTTACAGCAAAACTTATTTCCTAATTCAGATTCCATATGTTATTAGCTAGTTATACAATACTGGGAAACAAAAAGTCCTTTGGCCAGTTCAGGTCCAACCTGTGTGCAGTGTATTTAGACACAATGACTTGATCTGTTTCCTCAACTGTTTTTCAACTGAGACACTGTTGGAGTAAAAAAGAAAAAATACTATTTTTTTAATTCAAGATAAGAGTCCACCACTTTATATTCTTGGCAGAGTAGCATTTTGTCCTTCAGGTAGTGTGCTGGTTTGAGCTAAATAGAACTAATT
>NW_010221339.1:0-1144 GCF_000695765.1 Mesitornis unicolor | reverse complement strand
TAGGCCAAGAAAGTGACTGAGGGAAAAGCCCATGGATGTTCCACTGCCATCAGCTCAAGGATCTTCAGGGCCTTCTCTGAAGCACACTATTTTGGTATTGTCTTACCAGGCAAGCATAATTTCTCTGCCATTGCTTGACGTGGATGACTTTTTTGAGACAGATGTTTTTTGAGAAGAGGAATGCGGTGCAGTAGCATCCTATTTCAAAGACATGGGAATCTCTGAGGTTCCAATGGTTTTGTGGTGATTTATTGGGGTTTTTTAAGCAGCTGTTTGTGGACAGGAAAAAACCCCAATATGTGTCTGAGCCCCTAGGCTGTTTTGAGGGTGGTGTTGTTTTGGTTTTGGGGGCCTGTGTGTGTTTGTGGTTTTGGTTTTTTGTTTTGTTTTTCCTTTCTTTCTGTGGTCTGTGGATGAAGCAGTTCAAGAGAATCAAGTTCAGGGAAATCCATGAGCAGTGTAAATGTTTTCTGGTGCAGGCTGTATTGCTCTGGAGCATCCAAGAGTGTCTGGGTTTTTTCTTTCTCATGACCTAAGAGCAGAAGACTGCATCCATACTTAAACCATTTCCAAAATCATTGTTGTTCAAGAGTTTTTTCCTGGACTTTTTTTGAAGCACAGTGAGGGAGCCCGTCAAAGTGTGGCATAAATAATGTGAATGCCTCAAGCTGCTGTCCTTCAGGGACTGTGCTTGAAGTGGAGGTGTGGAGCTGTGTGTCCTGAGGACAAGCGTGCAGAGCGGTTGTAGCATCTGAAAAATGGTGTGTGAGAGTAGATTTTGTGACTTCTCCTTGTGGTTCTTCACATTCTTTCAGCTGTTTCCAGGCCCTTGTGAAGGTCTTTCTCACTAGGTGTCGCAACAAACACAGTTACTACACTTTATTTGCATTCCTGATTGCTTGCTGGATTCCTTTTCTGGTTGCTGGAAGCAGACTTCCTTTTCTTGTAGTCCATGGTATTTCCTTATCTGTTCCTGAAAACAGTCCTTCTGAAAAGCCTGGAATTCGGAAATCCAGCTTTAGCAGTGGTGTCTTTTGCTGCTTGGTAGAGAATTTCAGATCTATTGTAAGCATCTTAAAGTGGGTAAGAGGCAGGAAAATTGTAAATTTGGGAGGATTGGCCTAGATGATCTTTTGAGGTCCCT
>NW_010221338.1:0-1151 GCF_000695765.1 Mesitornis unicolor | reverse complement strand
CCGTCCCACCACAGCCTTCTGTCAGCGGGGAGACACCCCCTCCAGGCCCTACCCTGTCACCCCCTCCTCTGCAGAGCGCTCCAGACACTGCATGACTGGGGCCTGCCGTGCGCTCAGCTGCCTGCGGTCCTCTCTGCAGCAGAGGCAAAGCCTTCATCTGCTGTGGAAATGGCCCGTTCTGGTCTTGCCTCTCATTTTCTAATGCAGCCACCGCCGGGAGCTTGTGACTCTAAAACTACCCCGTTAACAAGCTTTTATTGTCCCCACAAGGCCATCCTCCTCAGCTCTGTCCTGTGGCACAACTTGTCACAAAAATCATACACGGCACAATAAAACACCGCCCTAAGCTTGTTGCTGTTTAATAGCAGTGAGCGCCCACGCATCCCTGTATCACCTCGGGGTAAACGCCAGCAGACACGCCACGTCCAGTGTTTCACAGACTCTCACTTGTCTCTGCATACACCCAGCTTCCCAACGTTAGATCTTGCTCTAACGTTACTATCAAAAGATGCCTCAGCACTATGTTTTTTTCCCCTCGTACATTCCTAACCTTGCTCTTCCTCAGTAAAACGATGACCTGCATAAGGCAGGGTGCAGAAGCCCCTCCTAAAAGTCCCTAAAACCTTTTCCTCTTTCCTGAAGGTGACAGCACCGAGAGGAACCCCCACCTGGACTCGATCAGCCGCTTCGCAGCCTCGGCGTACTTGAAGAGCAGCCTCTTGGCTTCTTCCCGGAACTTGATTCTGGATAACCTGGGGTGAGGGTAAATTCACAGCATCAGTCCTGCAGCTGCCAGGGAGGCGTGGAGGCCAGGTCTGTTCCCAGCCTTTACGGCACAGCACCCCACCAGCAGCCAAAGTAAAACAGAACCATGGCAGATGAATCACTGCACTGGCCCCAGACACAGACATCCCAGCAAGGAGCCGGTCTCTGAGCAGCACCTGATGGGAATGTCGTTCATGATCTCTCTGAACATGGAAGGAGACACCACTGGCTCGCAGTCGCTCGGTAAAAGAGGGTCTGTCCCTTTGTCAACCACCTTCCGCTCCAGCATCCAGCGGTTAAAGGACTCCCGGGGGGGGTCAATCCCTGGAGAGGCACAGAAAAGGGTCCGATCAATAACACGACACAGAGATGCCCAGGAGCTCTAA
>NW_010221337.1:0-1152 GCF_000695765.1 Mesitornis unicolor | reverse complement strand
GGTGGGGAGCAGGGATCAGGTGATGGAGCAGTCGTACAGACCACAACATCCACCAGTGATAAGGTGTGTATGAGGTGGCCCCTCTGGCACCCAGCCCTCCCAGTAGCTGTCCCCGGGGTCCCAGTCTCCCCATGCTCAGCCTGCAGGGGTATGAGTCCCCAAAGCCACAGCCAGCTCCACTGTTGTGCAGATCACTGTAAGTATGGACCACCACAGGTACAAAGCCAGCCAGGGCTCTCCTGGTCCTACAGTGACTCCCCACATTCTTGCCCCTATAGACACAGGCGTTCCCACACCCAGAGCTGCCCACAGGGACCCCCCTGATCCCAGGCTGATCCACGTTGATTGCCACTGGGCACCAAACACTTGCACACCAGAACCTGCTACAGCCAATGTCCCTGGACACCGGGACCCTCTGCCTGGTGTCCTACCCCTGTGGCTGCACTCACACCAAGCAGAGAGCCCTTGTCCAGGGCAGAGCCAGGGAGGGATGGGGTACAGAGCAGGATGGAGCCTGGGAAGGTCGCAGTACGGAGCAGGACAGAGCCAGCCAAACACACTGCACACCATCAGCCCTTTCCATGCCCTTGCCCCTCTGTATTTCTATACCCATTCCTTCTCAATTTCCCATAACTCTTCCTTCGCCCCAATTATGGCTCCTCCTCTAAACATCTCAAACACAGATGGGATCTGTGAGATCCCAAACTGTTTTCCCTGCAGCCCATGCGTCCCAGGAACATGCGTCCCAGAACAGTTCTGCAACTGCCAGGATGGGTCACACCAGGACTCTGGGCAGTGGCTCTGCTGGGATGCCCTGGACAGGCTCCTTGAGTCCTCCATTTGGGCTCCCACTCGTGTCCCTGTGCTCCTGGGGGCTGTGGAGATGGCCCCACGAAGGGACAGCTGCAGGGACAGAGCAGCTCCATCACGTAACACAACTCTCATGGTGGCACCCAGTGAAATATTCCTCATGTATGTGGGTGAAGATGCAGCTTAATTTTTTAAAATTGAGACTTCCACACTAAGGGAGCATCAGAATTGAAAATACCCAGCTGGGAAGATAATGTGCAGTTGTCTTGGAATTCTAGGAAAGACCTACAATTCACAGCCTGTTTATCTGCCGTGGTTTAGGGCTGCGCTGGCCACTAAACC
>NW_010221336.1:0-1136 GCF_000695765.1 Mesitornis unicolor | reverse complement strand
TGGTGGCCAGGGCATGGTTGGACTCAATGATTTTAAAGGGCTTTTCCACCCAAATGGTTTTATGCAATCCCACTCCTTTATAGAAGGATCGCTTTGAAGGCAGTGTCTTATCTAGCTGGAAGTCTGGGACTGGGATACAACGGAACTTCTGGTTGAAGTTTCCTTCTCTTGTGGCAGAGCCCAGTGTCCTGTAAGTACAGATCCAGCTGAGGACTGTGCAGGGCCTCTTGCCATGCCCGTGGTGGTCCTGTGATCAGAGAATTATCAGGTTTCAGGATGACCAGACCTGAACAGGAGAAAGAAATACAGAAAAGAGCAGAACCTCATCAGAAAGAACAAGCTGTGCCCAATGAATGAAAGGTCTTATTCAGGTCCTTTTTGGGGTATTCAGAACATGGCCAGCTCCTAGCAGTGGTTCCTCGACCACTGCAGCCTGAACTTGACCCAGAACCTCCTATTCTGTGACCACAGGAAATCTGCATTGAAAAAGCTCCAGGAGAAAAGCTGGGCATCAGCATCCGGGGTGGAGCGAAAGGTCACGCTGGAAATCCGTTTGATCCCACTGATGAAGGCATCTTCATTTCGAAGGTACCAGACCACGCACGCTGCCCCTTGGCTGCATGCAGGGACCTAGGAGATAGGGTGATCCCTGTGGGGTTGACTCCATTGCTCTGGGTACATCAGCTCTCCTGGAGCGTTCTCCATCCCTTGAAGGAGCTGCCTCTGTTTCCTATTTCCTCCTCTACAACAGCTACAAAACCTCTTATTTAATTTCCTTTCTTTGCTTTGATTTTACCTTGATTCCTTTTCCTTTTCCCCGATGCTCGCTCATCTTCCCATAGGTGGTACCGTGACTCCTCCTCTTGTTCCAGGTGAGCTCCTCGGGGGCTGCGGCCCGGGACGGGCGTCTGAAGGTGGGGATGCGGATCCTGGAGGTGAACCACCAGAGCCTGCTGGGAATGACGCACACGGAAGCGGTGCAGATACTGCGCAGCGTGGGGGACGCGCTCCTCGTGCTGGTGTGCGATGGCTTTGATCCCAAGGCTGCGGCTGCCATTGAGGTGAGAGCTGAATGCAGGGTGCCCTCGGAGCAACCGGTACCGCAGGGATCAGCAAGTTTGCTGATGACACCAAGC
>NW_010221335.1:0-1148 GCF_000695765.1 Mesitornis unicolor | reverse complement strand
CAGCCACTCATCCCCAAGCCTGGAGCGCTGCGTGGGGTTATTGCGACCTTAAGCCAGGCAAAGCTGCTGCTGTTGCGTTGCTGCATCTCACTTGGGTTAATACTTTCCTGTTTCAGCAAGAAAGGCAAGAAAATAACTGCAAATAATGCATGTTTTTAGGAATTGGCTTCTGTATCTGAGCAGGCTTCTGAGCACAGTGTTAGGTGCTATTTTATGTCCTCTTACTCTTTGGAGAAGTCTGCATTCCCAGTCACTTGAAATGTTTTTGGGTTTAGGGGAGGAGCTGGGACTCGTTCTTGTGTTTTTGTTTGTTTTCTTTCTCCGCTGGAGGTTACAACAGAAACAATTGATCCATAAATTGGAGTTTGTGCAAGCAGCCTTACAAGATTAATTATGGTGTTAGAGGAAATGAAGTGGCATCTGTTGTATCCTGATGGCAATATGCAAAACAGAAGACTTTCCTTCACCATTATCCTTGCCATAAATGAGTGCCTGGAGTTTGTTTTTTTTTTTAGATTTCCTGGTGACCGTTGATAACCTGTAAACCACTGTCTGTGGTGTGAGCAGGCTTAACCTAGAGATACGGTGACAAATGGGTAAAGCATGCAGAATCAGTGTTTCATCTTGCATTTCTCGGTGAGGCAATTGTATTTTAAGAACTCCTGAGGTGTTACAAGCTTGTTCCCCTGAGCCAAAGAACCAGCAAACTCCCAGTCAGCCCAATGTGGATGCCACAAAGGCAAACAATTCTTGCTCTAATTACACCTTCAGAGCTCTCCTGTAGTGCAGTGTGAGATTACCTTGCTGCTCCGGTTTCACATGTGCTTGCTCTTCGTGAAGGCAACAGAAGATCAGATAAACGCTCCATGAATAGCTCTGCCTTTTGAGTGCTTGGTGGCACAGCAAACGCTATTGCATTTCGTTCCTCTTAACTCTGAAGCCCGAAAAAAAGCAGCAGAGTGGAGTTGGGTGTTGAACTTCCTCAGAGCTCTTTGCTGCATCAGAAAGTCACCGTATCATTTATTTATTCAGGCTCTGAGCTGAGCAGTGCATGCAGCAGCAGAACTGACTATGAGTAAGGTGCCTGCATGACACCGAGCTGTGTGGTGGATTTGGCACAATGGAGGGAAAGGATCCATCCAGAGGGA
>NW_010221334.1:0-1147 GCF_000695765.1 Mesitornis unicolor | reverse complement strand
TGAAGATCTGAAGAAGTCACTGTCCTTTACAACATTGATCTACCACCCTTTTTTTGAAACAGCTCAGAGAAGAAGCAGGGCTTAGCTTGCTATCTTGGAGTAGCTGAGGCAGATGAGCACTGAAGCATAGGCTTGCCACAATTGCAGTGATTTCAAGGCTACATTTAAGCCCATAGTACATACAGGTCAGTTTTGTGTACCTAGCATATAGCATATATTTGTTTACTTAGTTTGGAATAAGAAATACTCCAAGCTACCTCAAGCTCACAATTACGCATGTACAAAAGTGTATTTTGGCTTTAGAGGTTAGTGCTGGAAATAGTGCTGACAGCTGCAAGTTGGCAGTAAGCTTTGGGACATATATTACAGGGCATCCTGATTAGTTAGATACTTATCACAGAAGCTAGTGATGAAAAACAGCTGAACAAAGCTCAGAATTGTATTCTGAGCAGGAATACCACCTTAGAACAAAAGGCACAAAGCTGAGTGCTGCTGGCGTTTAGTTAGGCTGGAAGCAGAAAGAGGATGGAGGCAGGAGGCCTCCTGAAGCTGGAGCTGGAGGCTCCAGCAGCCTGGGAGCCAGCTGAGTAGCCATGCACATGGAGTCAGACTGAGCCTCGGGCAGGCCAAGAAAGAAAAAAAACCTGCACCAAGCTGAACATCAATGGTGCAACTCACAGGAAACCCAGCATCGGTTCCACAAAGAAAAGCTTGCTGGAAACATGGTTTAACAGCTGGTTTGTGAAGTGACTCTGATTTTAGTTAAGCTCAACTGGACAAGACCAAGCCACTTTCAGCTCAGCTCCAGTCAGTTTACACACTGTGTGCCTGTGGGGAGATCAAAGTAGTGAGAGTTCTGCTGTTGCTCTTTAAGGACAAGTACGTAAAATGGTACAGTAGCTAAGGTCATGCTTCCTAACTCAGTCAGCAATTATAACTCGATCTGAATTTTTAGGGAAAATGTAAATCTATCAATGATTTAATTGCACAGTGTGGACACACCTGTCAAGAAACACGTGTGGAATCAGAAAAATATGTTGAAGTCACCAAGAGACCTAAGAAGCACAAGTCGCAGAGTGTGCCACAATTATGCTGCTTCTAGGAGCTGACCAGTCACTGTCAGCAATCCCTGCCACCATGGAAAGAG
>NW_010221333.1:0-1141 GCF_000695765.1 Mesitornis unicolor | reverse complement strand
TAGTTCTATTTAGCTCAAACCAGGACAACGTGACATATGACCTACGGTGATTAGTGACACTGGGAGACTCCATGTGTGAAGATCAAGTCCTAACCATTTTTAACAACTGAAAACCTAAAGTAGCTGAAATTTGACAGGCAACAGACCAGGGAGTTACTGAAAACAAAATGCTTCACATGTGCCTGCTTTTTACTTTCCACACACGCTGCGCAGTGAGAGTGCGTACACCGTGTTTAGGAAACAGCGGAGTATGCCTGAGTAAAGGCTCTTTGGAGCTTCCTCTCGCAGAACCAGATGGTGGGCTGTTTATACTCCAGCGTGGGTTTCTACAAATATCTGGTATTTCTGTGCGTTTTTCTGTGATGCACATTTAATTTGCCTTGTAAACCAGGTGTCAGTTAATGCCCGATGTGCCTATGGAAATAGTGTCCTCTCGCCAGCTGTTTGGTAGTGCTTGCAGCCATGAACTCTACTCCCCATAAACTCTGCTTTGGTGGTGCATTTCAGATTACAAAAGACCAGTGCCAAGCAAGCAGCTGAAGTCTTGAAGGATATGTCTGCTGGATTATGCTTTTCTCTTGTGACGAGTGGCACCATTTCAGGTGCCGTAGCCTAGATCAGGACTTTATTTTGAGTAAGTCTGGGTAATAACGTGAAATAGAAAGGAAGAAAGTGCACAAGCAGTCATTTGTTGAGTGTAAATGGGAAGGAAAAGAAAGACTGGCCAAGATCTGTAAAGGAATCTCATCAAGCTTTGCAGGAATGTTGGTCTTTAGACCGATTTTTGTTCCACATTTTTTGGATTTAATCTGCCATGGGATTTGGGAGACATTTTTAAAGAAATGGAATAGTTTTGTGAACACTGGAAGACTGAAGCTATTTCTTTAGAAAATAGCCTTCCTGGCTATGTCTCAGTTTCCCCTATGTATTAAAATACTGGAAAATGCAAAGAAACTGAATTCCCACCCAAGGACAACTGGAGCAGCCATTTCCATCATAAGGTAGTGATAAAGCACCCCTCCAAGTGAGTAAGTTCCTGGAAGAGATTTTGCAGCTTTTTACACCCTGTCCGTGTTTATATCTTTTGTTAAGCGGTTAAATAGTGTGCTATGCCGGAAATTTAGATTTATCAGTGTTTGTG
>NW_010221332.1:0-1148 GCF_000695765.1 Mesitornis unicolor | reverse complement strand
GAACCCAATGCTGCCTGTGTTAAAAATAAATAGCAGCAGAGAATGTCTGCTCCTGGACCTGCTCTTAAATTCCAGGTGTATTTCCTTTCCCTTTGCCCTTCACCCCCTCATTAGCCTGTCTGAAATTCATGCCCACTAATGTGTTTTCTTTTCCTTAGGCTGTTACCTTAAGGTCTAATGTAGAGTGTCATTAAGAAAATACAGCATCATATCAGCTGGTTTGAAAAATATATTGTGTGCACATCACCTTCCTTTTACATACTTGATGTCAAAATAGGAAATAATTAGCATCTCGCAAACATCTGAACCTTTGGGCTGTTGAGCGCAAAGGAGTGCAGAAGCATCAGTATGCATTTAAAACAAATGAAAATGTGATTATTAAAAATATAGGCTTTCTGTAGGGCCTCTCGCTGAGGAGATAAATATTCATGTCATTTATATGGAAAGCAGGAAAAAAGCCTACAGAATGTATATTTGATTTGCAGTGGGGAAGTGGGCGTACTGAAACGGAGCTGATTTCTGTGCTTGCTTTTTCTTTGCAGATGGATTTGTCTGAAGCTTCTGGGAAGAGGCTGTGGCAGAGCTGGGTCCGGCTGCCCAGCCCTGGTGTCACTGCAGGAACACGGCAGGGCTCTGCTCCAGCTGCAGCGACCACTGCCCAGGCTGAGGGAGGGAAATCTCCTCTCCAGGAGAGGAACAACCGCGATGGAGATCAGGGGTCTCTGCATGTCCTGACACTGCAAAGACATTGTGTGGGCACCACGTATTCCCCTGCTTGAAAACAGCCCCACTGCACGGCACTGCTGGACCACAGCTGAACAGCCCACATCAGGCGAGGATGTCTTTAAAACAGCAACTGGAGAGTTTGGCAGGGACTGCAGAGGTGGTTGATGATGCACCTTTTCCCCCTGAAATAATCCTCCTGTCCCTTCTCCTTTTCCCATCCTTCTGAGAAAGGTTTGCCAGTTTTGTTCAGTATTTGATAGATGTGTTATCACAGAGGTGCTCCCATCAATGATTGGCTCAGCCTTGACCAGACATGGACCCAACCTGGGGCTGGGAAAGCTTCTGGCAGCTTCTCACAGGGCTGTAGCCCCCTCTCTGTAGCCCTCTGCCCCCAAAACCCCACCACACAAACCCAACACACT
>NW_010221331.1:0-1148 GCF_000695765.1 Mesitornis unicolor | reverse complement strand
CAGGTCCCTTCCAGCTCCTGACATGCTGTGATATTTTTACACATCTGAAGCCTGGACTAACTTGCTGATGCTGTGCTGAACCCTTGTAGGAGAATGAAATGAAGCCGATAAATCCTTTTCCTGGAGGTGCTGTCACCATTACACTGCTACCTTCAGCAGCAAAGCTTTGCTCTCCCTGCAGATGTTGTGCATGGAGCCTGGCAAAGCAGTGAGCGTCTCCAGGTGCTTGGAAATCAAGTGCCTCCTTGAGAGGCTTTATTTGGGCTTAATAAAAACATCGCGTTTTGCAGCGATGTGCTGAATCACCGGGGAATTTTCCCTTTCAGCCTGGCTTAACCGAGTGGGAAAAGCACCTATCCAAGATAATTTCATACAGTTCGTGCTAGGAAGTGGTTTTGAAACGGCGTTTGTCAAAGTTTTTTTGGGTTTTTCTCTCAAGCTTCCACGGTTTTCTGCTAAACAAACGCTTCTGGAGAGGGTTTTCTCCCAAAAAACCCAGGATAAAGCAGTTCTTTAGGCTCATCTTCAGTGATGCAAAGAGCCACGGTGCTTTGGAGCAGCACTTATCGAAGCAAGAGCGAGCGGGGCTGGCACAAGCAGGTACTTGTAGGAGAGCAGGAGCACGTTCACTTCAGACTTCAAACACCGCGGCTTTAATTTGCTTTAACGCAATTGAAAACACAAAGTGTTTGTGGAGGGGCTGCTCCCGGGATGAAGAATTTCAGCCACGCATTAACGTGCTTTAAAGCCATTTGTTTCATAGCGCGATGTCGCTGTGCGGGTGTAGATTTGCACGGAGAATATTTGGGGTTTTTTTTTTAGCCGTTGAGAAGGCTGAGGCTGGCTTGGAGAAGCTGAACAAAACCCCATTCCCATGAAAATGGTCTTCATCTTGGTGGTTTGTGTCCTCCTATGTGGCCAACCCTAAGTAGCACTTGGGAACCTCCAATAAAAGGAAAAAAAGGGGGAAGAAATCCATTTAACAAATAATTCAGTGTTTTCCATGGCCAGATGTTTCCAGATTCCCGTATGGTTTTGATCACACTTATGTTTTAGATTGATCTGCAAAGAAATTCCCTTTTTGAAGCGTGTTTGAGGTACGTTATTGCTTTGCAATGCCTTTTCTTTGGGGATGAAGTAGTTCCCTT
>NW_010221330.1:0-1148 GCF_000695765.1 Mesitornis unicolor | reverse complement strand
CAGATGCCGCCGGCCCCGATGCTGCCGCAGTCGTTCTGCTCCCTGTCCTTGTCCTTCTTCCACGTGTCCCAGTAGCTGGAAAATGGGGGGGGGGAAGGAAAGAAGGAAAAAATGGAGCAACAAATTAATAAAAATGAACACCACGGCAGGGGAGCCCTCTCGGGAAGGGGAAAAATTGAATTTTGAGGGAAGGCCACTGCTAAATAAAAGAAGTCTCAATTTCTTTTAAACCACCAGCAAGAAAACGCTCTGATAACACAAATTTTTCCAACTGAAACCCTTTGATTTACCAAAAAAACCAACCAAAAATCGTGTTTCAGTGGGTCAACTTCACTTTTTTTCCCCCCCCATTTTTGGGGGGGATTTCTCATAAGGGCATTTTCACCTGATGTTCGTACGCGCACCGTCGGTCCAGACCCAGACGCCTTCCTCCCGCTGATCCGTCACCCCCAGCCAATACGTGACGCTGCGGTTGATGTTGTCCTTCAGGAAATGCTACAATCGGTTCAAACAACCCCAAAAATGAGAATTCTGGAGATTACGGACGCTCCTGAGGCTGTTTCACGCTTAAAGCGAGGTCAACTCCGCAATGTTTTTTTGGTAAATAGCGGATAATTTGGCTAATATTAAAGCAAAAATGCGTGCGTAGCTCTTTGGAAAGGAGATGTTGACCTTAGTTTGCTCCATTTTTAGCACTTTTCCCCAAAAAATACAAATTATAATCAACTGAAATCCACTCGGCCGTCAGCGCTTTTCTCCACCGCTGAGCGCGACGGCAAATCTTGGCTAATTTGAACCCAAAAAAAGGGACGTTTTGGGGTTTCTGTGTTTGCCAGAGTAGAAATTCAGCAAGAAAATGAATATTTTGACACCGTTTCAGCTGAGAAATTGGTGATTTTTTACACTCAAAGGTGTCACACCGACCTGCTCCCGCTCCGAGTTGACGATGACCAAGTGGGCGCCCTGGTCGGCGCAGATCTCCTTGGCGTCCCACCAGTTGCTGGTCTCGGTGGAGAAGGAGTAGCAGCTTTTCTCGAAGATCTTCCAACCCACCGTGCACTTCTTGTTGTCCAGTCCCGATTTGCAGATCAGCGCTGGGAAGGACCCAAAAAAAACCCCACCCAGAACTCAGGAAAAAATCCCTTTTT
>NW_010221329.1:0-1149 GCF_000695765.1 Mesitornis unicolor | reverse complement strand
TGGCTCCATGGCTGCAGATTAGAGCTGGCACCAATGCTGAGCACTACATGCCCAAACCACCTTGGGGACTTGCTGTGGCCATATAAAGAAACCAGGCGAGTGGGGAATCATCTTGTGCTGCTAACGGAGCCAGGGAGAGAGAAGAGAGAGTGCTTGGGGCAGGGACGAGGGGTTAGTATTTGCAAGAGGGGCTGATTTCATCTGAACACTGCAGTTGTCAAGGTACAACGAGCCCCACTGGCAACTGTGCAGGGCCTTCAGTAGAAAAGTGAAATATTGGAGCTTCAGGGCTTCCCTGCCCCCACTCCTTCCAAACTGGCATCTGTTACGTGTTGGGTTGGAGCAGCAGATGCCTGGATGCAGCTAATGACAGCAGTAGTCTGTTAACAGATGCCACGTATCTAGCAACAGCCTTTGTCTGATCAAAACACCAAGTGCTGATTTAGCTGTTAAAGGTAGCAGGGCCAAGGCCTTCACCTCCCTGCAGGTGGATGGGGCTGAGCAGAAGCCACATCCTCACTCCTGTCCCCTCCCCTGATACCTGAAGCGATGCAGCTCCAGGGGCTGGACTGGAGCATCCCAGTCCGAGCATGGACTGGGTGATAACCCAAGAGGAGCAGCCCTGGTTTCTGCACAAGCACTGTGCTGGGTGCAGGGAAGGCACCAACTGCAGCCACCCTCTTCCTGCATCCCTGCCTTCCTTCTTTCGGTGCTGCTGCCAGGGAGCCGGCTGGCAGCCATCTGTGTGCTGGAGGCACGGCCGTGCTGGCTCTTTCCTGCCCTGGCTCTCCCCATCCCATCCCAGCCCCAGCACCCAGCCCAGCACTGCCACGGTAGGGATGATGTCTCCACCACCATTAATCTGCCAGAGGCGGCTGTTGCTCTCTTTGCTGCAAGCAGCAAAAGGGTTGCCCATCTCTGCACAGGACATTAAGGACAGAGGTTAAATAAAGCATCCTACGGCACCGAGAGCCGTTCTCCTTCAGCTGTAGCTGTCGCTTATTAATTCAGCTCCTGACGATGAGCAGAAAGGGTTGAAGTAAGGTGAGATCTCTCAAGGGTGCAGATGTGTGGCCAAAGCACCAGGTTTGGGAATGGGCTGCACAGGGTGTCCCACTGCCGCAAACCTCCACAGCACTCACTGCAGAG
>NW_010221328.1:0-1146 GCF_000695765.1 Mesitornis unicolor | reverse complement strand
AGAGGCAGTGAAGTGTCTCTGGATAAAAGTCTAACATACATAAAAGTACTAGTTCAAAGCAAAGAACTAATTGCATGGGATGCCACAAGCTGTCTGAATACACTTTAAGCAGTAACAATTCATGCTTCCTATATACCTTAACAGTAGCAGACTTGTTAAAAGTGAAACTGGGCCAATACACGACACCACAAGAGGGCATCAAAGCAAAGACTATTACATTTCTCCACTTTTCCTAGACCAACACAACTAATGAGAACCTATTAAGGATTAAAGATCAAAGTTTGTGTGCCTAAGTGACGGGAAGATAAACTTAGGGTAAATTGTTTGTCAATCCGTTTGCTTGTTACTATTAGAGAAAGTGAAGGCTGACATAAGAACTCCATCAAATGCCAGTCAGCGCACTACCGACTGTTATGGGTTTTCATGCTCCTGTTTCCATCCCCAGAAAAAGCTCTTGAAGTTTAGTGTTGTGCTCTTTCCAGGCTGAAGCATGAGACACCTTTGCACCCACAAATACACATTATCTCAAGTGAAACTAATATATTCGGCCAGATATTGCTGCTTTTCATCTGTTTCTTTGGCACTAGAGAGAAGATGCTGACAAGCCCCACTAGTACAGCCATGCCTGTGGAGCACCACAGCTAAGCTACTAAGCCTGTCACACTGGCATCACTATTTTGCCTCTCAGACTAGATCAATTGCACATAAGGAACAGAGGTTGCAAAGTAAAAAGATGATAAAAATACACACTGTTCTCCTCCAGCATCAGCCTGCTTTTCATGTCCTTCCAACACTCTGCTCTTACCTTGTTTTTATTTAAGGGCTAGTGACTTTCTTCTCCACTTTTGAAGCATGAAAAGAGAATGAGGCACCAGGAAAATGGAAAACAGGAAAAGTTTGCCACCTTTTTTTAACAGCTACCTCCCCTCTCTTCAGCCAGAAGTGGAGAACAGATTCTCAGTTACTGCCTACTTTCACTTGTTGGCAGCAGACAAGTCCACAGTACTTGAACAGTTATGAACAACAGTTGCAAGGACAGACTGCCTCAAACTTGCGTTTGCTTTATCTAAAAATCATCCCGTGGAAATTTAGCTGTCAAGCCCCAGAAAGTTCTGCTACTCATGTGAGAGCTGTGATTTTTTTTTT
>NW_010221327.1:0-1144 GCF_000695765.1 Mesitornis unicolor | reverse complement strand
TCCTCCATTGTCCTGGCTTCCTCAGGGGCAATCCTCTCCCTTTTAGACATAAACCACAATTTTAGATTAAGCATACTGAAGTCTACAATGAAACTTTGTTAGTGCTCAGAGCTGCATCAAATCTTCAGAATGTGAAAGTACAACTCCATGCATTTACGTGTAGACCCGAACATAGTTACACAAATTTCTGGCCTTTTAAGTAAGGTGGGAAAGTTAGTCTTGGAGGTTTTAAATATTGAAATAATCAGTGCTTACAAAAAATTAGTAACATATTACTGACATGAAAGCAGAGATATAGCCATTTAATACAGACAGGTAAGAGGACTTGTCAGAGTCCTGCTGTTCCAGAGTAAAATGAAAGCCTCTTTTGAAGAGCACCTACTCTCACAGAGAAGCCAATTCAAGTAACACAAGTGTGACATTAAAGACTACACTGAAGTTTCTAAAATCCTTCCCCTAAGTTAGACCAACATCTCTAGGACAGTTGTGAACTAATAGTAAAGCCCCAACAGCTCATCTTGTCCCTCACATTTACTACTGGAGAGTTCACATCAAATGGAAATGAACAGCCTATGAGTAAACCCCCAAAATCACAGTTTACGAATACTGAGACCATGGTGACTGAATTCAGGTGTATTTAACTGAAACACTCAACTCTGCTCCCTTTCTTCCCATGTCTCCTTTAGCCAGAAACTATAGTAAAAACAAGACCATCAAATAGTATTTCTGTGCTGGTTCCCCGTCAGTCACCTCTCCTAAATGTTGCAGGAGTGGGAACATTGCTCCTGGGTGCCCGCTGCACCAAGGGAGTTGAAGGCACAGATAAGGATGCTTGAACTGCAGTGTCTGTTCTTTCTGTTTCCAGGGTAGCTTGCATCGGTGTTTTGGGTTTCTCCTGCTTCTGCTGCACTGCAAGCTCCTGTCGTAGATCTATGAAGGAAGCAACACAAAGCAAGCCTTTGGAATATCTATCAACCAAGATAAAAAACAGGTGAGGAAGTTTGTTTTGTTGTAAAGACTGTTCCCATTGTATAGGTGACGTAAAGTAAATCTTGATCCATGTGTTCCTGAAACCAATTCTTGCATCTTATTCCTGCCTGCTGCTGGGTCCGGTCCAGGACTTTTCCAGTGCCCTGCTCTGCAG
>NW_010221326.1:0-1147 GCF_000695765.1 Mesitornis unicolor | reverse complement strand
CAATAAAACCCAAACCCCCACCCCCCAAAAAAAGAACCCGCCAACCAAACAAAAAAAACCAGACCAAACAAACCACCATTCAAGTATTTGATGTACACTATTCTTAGATCTTTTAAACTACAATTATCTGAACTTCTAGTACAGGATGGGAGGCAGTTTTGAAACTAGGTTGTTTTGTTTTGTTGGTTTTTTTTTTTAATCAAATTAAAGCAGATTTAGTGTACCTGAACCCATATAACTAATTTTTTGGTTCATTTGTATGGTGTGGGTCAAGTTATAGTTTAAGTAGACCTAATTAAACTGTTAGTAGTTAGCTCTCTCAATTGTCTGTATTTGACCCTAGGGTAATGTTATACGTATAGTTTGGTGGCAGTTAGGGAAACAAGCATTATTTTCTCCATATCATTTTTTCCTGTCAGTACACAGAAATCTCTGAAATTTTGGACTACTTTTAGCTTTGTCCATTTAAATCTTGAGACACTTTCAAATGTGTTTTTAACCTGTGTGAAGATAACACCTCAAGCTGACTTGAGGGCCACAACTTTTGATGGTACCTGATTGCGTGGACAGAGTGAAGGAGGTTTGTCTTAAACTGCTTTACCCTGTGCTGAGGAGGGCAAAGGCTTTTGATGGGGTATCTTGCTTTATCCCGGAAGAATGGTGGTAAATCTTGAGCCCTAGTCAAAGGCAGTGCTGGGTTGCATCCCTAGGACTCCAGAAATGTCACACGTCTAGCCTTTGAGATGACGTTGAAGGAAGTAAACTATCAGAAATGTCAAAATTGTGTTAAGTCCTTTAAAAGATAATAAAAACCCCAAACTGCTAATAGCTGTAGGCATCAAACCTAAATTGTCTGTAGTTCTCTTGCAGGCATCCAGCCTGGGAATACTACTTGCCACTTTCCTTGCTCTCTGCTGTGCTTGTATTTGGAATTTTTAGATTTTATTCATCTTTTAGTGCAGAAGGCTTGTCGTGCTTTTGACGCTGTGCAAAGTAATTCGTTACAATTTTAACAGAGCGGTTGGAAGTTAATTAAAACACAGTAAAGTGCGAAAAGTCTTTTGTTTGTGTGTGTCCGTCCTTGTAGGCTTTGATTAGAAGTAGTCGTGCGGGGGCCAGGCCGGTGTCATCTGGCGGCATCTCTGGG
>NW_010221325.1:0-1096 GCF_000695765.1 Mesitornis unicolor | reverse complement strand
TTTTAATAAATCCACTTACATTTTAAAATATCTACCTATAATTTAAAATCCACCCAAATTTAAAAACCCACTTAGATTTTAAAATACCCACTTATATTCAAAAATCTACTTATATTTTAAAATACCCACCTATATTCAAAAATCCACTTCTATTTAAAAACCCACTTATATTTTAAATACCCACCGATATTCAAAAATCCACCTGTATTTTAAGATACCCACTTATCTTTAAAAATCCACATATATTTAAAAATGATGGTTCGACTGCTGGGTAAGTGAACAGGCAAACAGGTTTCGGGAGCTCCCCGCCCAAGCGGGTTCTTACCTTTGGTTTCGCCTCCTTTGGAGTTAAGGTGGAGGGACGCGTGGTACCGGTGGCTGGGCGTTTGGTAGCAGTGGTTGTAGTAGGAGCTGTAGTAGGGCTGGTGGGTTTTTTGTTTGGGCCGGGCGCGGCAGAGGGCGGCCGCTTGGGGCTGGTGGCGGACAGGGGCCTGGTTTTCGTTGCGGCAGGTTTGGTGGATGGTGTGGATGCGGCAGGCTTTGTGTTTTGTCAAAGGAAAAGCAGCAAAATCCAGTAGACAAAGGAAACGAAACCAAAAATACAACCGAAAAAATAAGAGCATTGTAAACCAAACCACTGAGCTGCAAGAACATGAAGATGATAACTTTAACTGAAACGAAAGGAAAATAATTAGCTTTCTGTTTTCTGAGCGTACCAAAGGGACCCATGCGAAGCAGCAGCAGGGGCTGCATCGGGGCCCAGTGCAGTTTTGCCATTCAATTCAAAGCCACCAGGATTTATTCCAGAGGCATCGAAAGCAACAGAAGGAATCGCCGGTAAAGCCGGGATTAGCGATTGGGTGTCCCCGGCAGATGCTCCTGTGAGCGGTAACGCAGGACATGGCTTTGGGATCGCACGCACGCAATGGATTGCGAGCTCCAAATCCTGCTCTGATCAACCCTGCATTGTACGGACACTGCCTTCGGGGGAACCACGGACCCCTGCCCTAAAAAACACTGGGCCTGGATTTGGTTGAATGCTGCAAGCTTCTGCAAGCAGTGCCAGGTCCTGCCCTGGGCTCACAGCAAGCCCACG
>NW_010221324.1:0-1145 GCF_000695765.1 Mesitornis unicolor | reverse complement strand
TTCAAAAATAAAAACTTCAAGACATCCTTTAGAACTAAAATTAACACCATCTGGATTTCCATTAGGGAAATACTCTTCATTTTTCAATGCAGAAGGTTCAGGCGTCCATAAAATTATGACACACGTGTAGCATTAGTTTTATATATGGATATATTTTATATATGGCTAATCACTATGGGCTGAATGTGCAAGTCAAAGAATAAAATGGACAACTTACAACATAGGAGCTTTGCTAAGCACAGGACTTGCTCAACAAGCTCTCTCCAAAAAGCAGAGACTGGATAACAAATAAATCACAACTAACACCCACCTGCCTTAAGAGATTACTTTCCTATACCTACGAAGGACACACATCCAAAAGATCAAGCTGAAAACAATTTCATTTAAATTCTTAAATACATAATACATTGCATAAGGTGAACATCAGCTCAGCCAGAGACAGAGCACTCCACTGGGTGTTATTTATCACTAACAAGACTTTTGCTCCATTATACTTTTCTCATTGGCAGTTAAGATCACAGCAAACCAAGTTACTGTTCATCAACCACTCTGCTTGCATTTCCAATGTGATTTAGGAAACATCTAAGATTTAAGGCACAACGCAATAAAAACCCATTACCTTACTTAGCGCTTCTCTAGAAGCAGTTCAGATTTTAGAGTTCATGTTATGCCACCTTCTGAGGGACTCACAGGTCAAAAATACACCACAACAACACAAAGTTATTTTAATTTCTTTCTGCCCATTAGGATTTAGGGATAAAATTGCATCTTTGGAGCTTTCAGTATCTATGCTGACTTTGGGAAAAAACAAACAAACAAACAATAAAACAAAACACCAAACCAAGGACCAGAAGAAACCCAAACAAAACAGAGCATCTGTGATACTCACAGCTTACCAGACAGGAATACATGCCTCCACAGCCCTGCAGACCCCAAGAAGGGAGCAAGGGCCTGCACACCGCAGCATAAATGCTCTCTAAGGCACCAGGTGCACACAATTTTCCCCATTTAAGCAGCACCAGCTGCGTTTCCTGACACCACCACAGCTCCGTCCCCACCTGAGCCTCAAAGACCCGGACACGGCACAGCCCTCCCCAGGGCTGCCGACCTGAGCAGGGCCGTTCCTTGTATGGTTCTGGTGTTCA
>NW_010221323.1:0-1140 GCF_000695765.1 Mesitornis unicolor | reverse complement strand
GTTTATTTGCATGCTTTGTGTATACACACACGTATACATGCATGTGTGCGTACGTGCACATGTCCAGTGTGCGTAAATGTACACATCCACACGTGCATGTACATTCATCCACGTGTCCACGTATGTACCCAAGAACGTATACATACATAAACACACAAATACACGTATGCAGACATGTGCGCATGCACACACATGCACACACATACGTACACACATGTACGTATACACATGTATAAACACATGTACACATATATACACACACGTATAAACACGTACACGCACACACATACATACATGTATATACACACATGTATGCACACGCACACACGTACGCACACATGTATGTACATACACACGCATGTGTATACACATGGACGTATACACGTACAAACACGTACACACGTATGCATATGCACATAAACACATGTACACGTGAACACACATACACACATGTATACACACGTGTGTATACGTGTGCACACATATACACACGAGTACACGCACACGTACACATACACATATACATACACACGTGTGTGTACACATGTGTGCACATACTCATGTACACACATATACACACATATGTGTACCTGTATACACACTTACATACACACACATCTGTATACATGCACACACGCGTAGACACACGTGTACATATACACACATATACGTATACACACACGTGCACACATGTGTAGACACACAAGTACACACAGATGCACATGAGTACACACACGTGTACACACACGTATGCACATGTACACATGTGCACAGACATGTACACACATGTACATATACACATGCACACACATATGTATACACACGTACGTATACACACACATATACACACACGCATACATTTATTTATTTATTAGGATACCTCGATGTAAGCTAGCTTAAATCTTGTCATTCTGTGATCTGTTATCAAGCTACTGTTTTATTATCTCTTTTTCTTGATCACCTTAAACATAGAGATTAATTATTGATTAAGCATTGCCAAAATCACTTTGCATTTTCAATAAACTGTAACAGTGTATATCACTCTATTCACAACACACACATCATTTTAAATTTTCTTTTGTATGTTTTCTTCATTATTTTTTTCTCATCCATATTAGTGGGGTCAAGGGAGCATCTTTG
>NW_010221322.1:0-1144 GCF_000695765.1 Mesitornis unicolor | reverse complement strand
CCTCGAGAGGTTGGACCAGATGATCCTTGTGCTCCCTCCCAACTCAGTGTTTTATGATTCTATGATTCTGTGTCTCAACTGCAATGAGGACTCCTGGACCTCTCCTGGGGGCAGCACGCACTTTCCCCCTGCCCCATCGACAAACCAGCTTGCCCACCAAGCTGTAATTATTCCACGTTATTCCATTATTCGCATTTATTCGAATAATTCAATTTCCAACAGAAATCCCCTTCCCTTTGCGCCCAATCCCCCCAGTTTCACGTAACCAAACGCTGACCTGCCCTAAACCGGGAAACTGAGCGTGCTGAATGTGCCTGGTCCTCCCCTCTTGTGCCTCCACTGATATTTTTACACCAAATTACACTAAATATCCTCATTGTTTGCTTCCTGAGAGGTTTTCCCAATCTGCTGCTCTTTTCATGCTTCTACAGAGATAAAACACCAGGGAGCAGAGACGCTGTAAGGGTCCGTACCTGAATTCCTCTGAGCGATGACACTCCCATGTAGAGGAAGACACCATAAAGCACAGGCATTGGTATGAACTGAAAAATTAAAAAGCAACCATTTATTTTTAATAGCACTTGCAGTATTACCACTCTCTTCTACAGGCAACACCTAAAATCGCCCAAAGCTTTCCAGTTTCCCCATGGTCAGAGATGTGTATTAAGCGAGTTAATGCTCCGCTTTAGGCTGGATGTTTGAGTTTCTTTTCATCAGAATAATCCTATTTTCCAGAAAGGTTGGAGGAAAATAGGTGATTTTCACCCATGCTACCACATGCCACATTTTGTGATAGGTGAAAAACATTTCCACATATTCTTGTGGCAACACACAGAGAATAACCATGTCCCCTTTTAGCCCAGAGCTGGGATTATTTTGGGGGAGGAAGGTGCATCCCATGGGGATGATCGCAGCCTGGGAACAGCTTTTCTGAGCCATCTGGGGGAGAAAACTGCAACTGAGAAAGCGCTGGAGCAAACCGGTGTTGAGATGTTTAAATGCAACGCAGAAACACAAGGAGCCCAAAAGGCACCTGAAAATTAAAGCGGTTGCGATGCTTGCTTGCCTTGAAAGCACCAAAATGGGGTCTAAGGCTGCTTCCCACTGCAGGGCTGTCCTGGTCTGAGCTCAACAGACCTGATTT
>NW_010221321.1:0-1141 GCF_000695765.1 Mesitornis unicolor | reverse complement strand
CTGAAATCCTTAAATACACTGGGACAGGGTCAGTTTCAAGTATTTCTACTCCTTACCAGTGTTTAAATTTGTACAAGTATTAGAGCCAAGCATGTCTTAAGCTTTTTCCATACACCAAAAGCAAAGAGCAAATATGAATCAAAGGCCTTAAGATTACAGATGAAAGAAAATGTAAATTTAAAAGTCTGTGTAAGAAACAAACAAAACCTAACAACTTTATGGAAAGGAAATGGAGAAGAAAAACCCCGTACAACAAAAAACCAAGCAAGAAACAAACCAACAATAGGTATTTAACAGTCTGTACTTATGTGAGTACAGAAATCCTCAGCCATCAGTGTTTTGAAGGCACATTAGACAGCAAGCAAAGATACAAAAGTTACACAGAAGACTGCACAAGGGGTTGGTCTAGTGAGATTAACTCCATTTTTACTCAGGGAAGCAACACACAAAGGCTCTACATCTATAACGCAAAACACTGTCTTTGGGTTATTTTGAAGCAGGGATGAAAGTTCAGTTTGACCAAACAGACAGAAGCTGGCAGACAAATGCCATCCCAGATTCATATACCAACTTCCCAATTCATCTGTGCAAAAATTCTGTGGTCTGTCTAGTTTGTGCTAACTCTTCACACCATCACATTTCTGATGAGAAGCCACATTAATCAGCATTTACCCACTCAGCTGATCTCAGCACAGCCAAAAGCCTACACACTCTCCCATTCTGTATCCAAAGCTGGAGGTGGTGCCTTCCCCAGCCAGCCCTTCTCTCCCTCCTCTTCTAGCCAAAATTAACGTACACCAAGAACTGCAAACAGAAACAAGGGGACCACACTTCAGAATTACCATTCAAAATTTTCACATGCTGTACAGCAACATATGAGACATTTATGCAAACTTCCTAGTTTAAAATCGTCCCCATTACTCATGGAAAGCCCAGGTGAAGGGCCAGTAGGCTGGACCACAGCTCACTGGGTGGGCAAACAGCCTCTCTAGAAGCAGAAATTACTTTTAGTTACTTTTCACACATGATCTATTTTATCCTTGCCCTACCAAAATGAAGGGCACTGAACTACAAAGCCACGGGGTCAGGGAGCAGCAAGAGAAGTTACTCAGCACAGATGAAAGCCAAGGGCAACCCCAGC
>NW_010221320.1:0-1144 GCF_000695765.1 Mesitornis unicolor | reverse complement strand
CTGGGGGAGCTTTCCAGGGCCTTTCCAACTCTTCCTATTCTGTGATCCTGTGAAAGGCTTTGAACAAGGTATTCTGTACAAGGAGGGCAAGAAGTGTGTGCAAGCTGAAGGCTTCCGAGAAGAGAGACAAGAGCCAAGGAAGGTACACATGGAGCATGAAACCAGAGGCCACAGGGACACACAGAAACCAAAGGGGCTGCTTGAACGAGTGCCCCAGAGCCAGGAGGTGACTGAGCAGGGAAGCCGTGATGGGCTGTGCCATAAGGAGTGGTACAAGGACTGACGAAGCAAGGGGAGAAGAGCTGAGGCCAGCAGAGGAGGGAGGGCTGGCAGGGAAGGAGCCAGCAGTGGGGCAGAGGCAGGCCAGGAGGAACCACAGTTGGGAAGAATGAGCACAAGGAAGGACATCCCAAAGGAGCCTGCTAGGAAACAGAAGCTTCACCCCACCTCCAGCCATTAGCAATAACTGAGAGTTCCTCTAGAAAGAAACACCTCTTCCCCTGTGTTACTGATTCACATGAACACAAGTGTCATCAGCACCTCCCTGAAACCCTGCAGCAGAGTTTTCTGTGTTGCAGTTCAGGTGTCAAAATCCGCTGCTGAGCCACACAGCGGAGCTTTGGTTTTAAGGTTTTTTTAACAACAGTACGGACTTAAGCACAAAGTTCTCGTTAAAATACTTTTCTTAAGGCTGCAAAGTCAAGCACTAAAATGTTCCCAAATCCCAGAGGCAAGGTTCGCCGTGCAGCCTCAGCTCAGCCTGTTTCTTTGTGCGCCAGGATGCAGTCATAATTATGTGATCGTATGCTATCGCATCCCCTGAGCACAAACGATGGGTGATATTCGCTCCATAAACAGTTGTCCAATGTCTTGTTTTCCATCCTCTGTTTAGCGAGCATGCCCAGATCTGAACCTGTTTCATGCTATTCGGATGCTGGTACGAATAGATTTTTACTTCATAGACTGTGTTGGGGCAGAGAGTACCTGGCTGCCTCACGAATGCTAACGAGCCTTCCCATTACACAGCAAGCAAACTGAAACCAGGAGGTCAATCGTGATACCTGGGTCAAATAGAGATGCCAAGGACCTGATCTGCAAGAGTTATTGGAATTAGGTATCGGTCATGCTCAGACCACAGCACTCA
>NW_010221319.1:0-1142 GCF_000695765.1 Mesitornis unicolor | reverse complement strand
CAATTTTACAGTATTGTTTTTGTTTCATTTGGCAAGTCTCAGTATTACACTGGGAGAAGTTCAAGCGGTGACCGATAACTAAAAGAGGGTTTGCAGTTTAAATGACTCGCTGAAACCACGGGGGTGTATTTCTTCAGTATTTAAACTTAGCCATAATTTGTGTTCTGAGATTCTCCTCTCGCCCCAGCCGCTAACGCCGTGGCTCTTCTCCACGTGTAAAAACGCGCCGCTTTTGCCTTCTGCAAAGTTAGCAGAGCACGGCTATTTACTGGCAAAATCCCTGATCCAAACAAGGCAAGTATTTCAACTTACCTTTTCAGGGCAACCTCCTGGTCATGCTGCCAACATCAAACAAAAGAAAACATGGCCGAAACCATGAAGTAATAAAAAAACCCTGGATTATGACTAATTTAGAACTTTCTCAGCAGCTGCAAGCAAGCCAGAATCCGTTTAGATCCAAGACCCTGGAGCTTTACACAAAAAGCCCGAGTTCATTATAATGTCCACAATTTTTAGAGAGCCGTAAGCTCACTTTTAGGGTACAGTCGCTCCTCTCAGGCATGAAGAGGGCGAGTTAACACCTCCTCGCATACCTTCCCTTTCAAGGAACGCAGACTCCGGTACCGAGCTACGAGGATCTGATTTCTGCCGTCTCAACTTGTCAACCAAGCGTTTTTCCTCTCAAAGCCACGTTCTCCTCTCGGGATCTGAGCTTACCCCAATAATCGCCCACAGATTCCTCCCCTAGGCCAGGAGTATTAAATTCCCTACGCTGCCAAGGCTGTTAAACAAAACAGCGATCGTTTACCTTCCTTATTTTCACTGCTTCCTTCATTTCACAACCGATACGGTGGCAGGTTGAAAGCCTTAAAAGTAGGAGGTGGCTTCGCTAGCGCCGAGGAGTAAGTCAGTAAAACCACGCTGAGTCACATCGCAGTTCGATTTGACATTTTCAGGGTAAGTGCTTCACTCCTCGAAGGGCTGTTTCTTTATTTCAGCCTTGTTTACTTTACAATCCTGTCATACAAACGAGAGGATTAAAAACTTTCTGCTGAAATCACTCCACGACACCATGTTCTTATCCAAGCGATGGATAAGACGAAGCAGATGCCTTCAAGAAGCATCACAGAATCACAGAATAT
>NW_010221318.1:0-1144 GCF_000695765.1 Mesitornis unicolor | reverse complement strand
CAGCCTGGGGGCAGGACACCACCAGCTTGCTGGTGACGGGGCCCACGCCGCCCCTGAAGGAGACGGTGATGGTGGTGGTCTTCTTGGAGTGCAAGCTCTCAGTGGCCCTGACGGTGAAGGCCGGGTGCTCCACCGTGTACTGGAAGGCCGTGGGCTGCAGGAAGACATTTTTGAAGGGGATGGAGATGCTGCCACCGGCCTTGATGGGGAAGGGACCCTGAGGCTTGGGCGGGAGGGCGACGCCGAAGAGGGGGATGGCGTACTCGACCCCAAGCTGGGAGGAGAGCTGCAGCGTGGCCCTGGCTTCACCCAGCTGGCAGGGCTCGTAGGTCACCTCCACGTTTACCTCCGAGCCCCCCGGGCTGGCGGGGGGCACGCTGATGGTTTTCTCTGTCTGGAAGTCAGGGCAGTTGGGCTGCACAGGGGAGAGAAGAGACCATGAAGGGTTACATGAAGGGTTACAAAAGCAGAGCCAGCACCTCGGGAAGAAACTCATGGTCCCCTGCCATCATTGTCCCTTTCCCTTGCCTGTTACTGTACCTGTCCCATCCACGCCATACACCCCTGGTGAGCACCCATGATGAACAGCCATAGGGACTGTCCAAACCTGCTGAGCAGGGACACCCCTGCACCCAAAGCCCCAGAGACCTTACTGCCAGAGCTGGGGCTTTAGGTGGAAGGCCAGGCACCATGGGACCTGCAAAAGGAGCTCCCACCAAGGCAGCACAGAGGGGTCTGCAAGTGAGGTCAGTCCACCTGGGGACAAGCCCAGCACTGGGGGGAAAGGATCCTGGGCTCACATGGCCACCCTGGCTATGTCAGGCCAAGCTAGAGGGGCAGGATCCCCCGATGAAGAGGGCTGACGGTGAACCTGCTTCCACGCAAGAGCCCAGGGCAGGCTGGGGTTACCTGGAGCACGTAGTCGGTCTTCTGTCGGGTGTAATTAATGATTTTGGTGGTGATGGTCTGACTAGAGCCCAGTGTGGTGCAGAAGTAGAGGGGGTTCTCTGGCCTGCTTGAGACGGCTTTCAGGAGCAGGTTGTAGCACAAAGAGCCCAGCTCACTGCTCTGGAGAACCAGGCGTCCGGTGCTCTCGCCCACTGTCATGGGCAGGTACTCAAAGACAAGATCAGCCTGGAAGAAA